>NC_073397.1:32216823-32275658 GCF_028641065.1 Leucoraja erinaceus
GCTTTGTCTATCATCTATGGGGCTACTTTATTGATAATATATCCTTTGCAGAAACTTGCAGCCACTTAATGACGGCATGAATTAATCATGCACATCTGCATTTCCTTTGGCAAATTGTAATGGCTGGAATTTGCTACATTATTTAAAGTGCTTTGTAATCCATACCCCGCACACATTCGAGTGAAGTTCCAACAGAAAGTGAGCAATTAATGCGGAAATTGGACCAACATCAAGTTCTGCACTATGTGTAGGTTCGAGGAACTGCAGATGCTGGAATCTTGTGTGGAGCACACAGTGCTGGAGTAACTCAGTGGGTCAGGCAGCATCTCTGGAGGACAGGGACCTTTCCCTATTTGGTAAGTTTCAATGATCTCCCACCTCATCCTTCTAAATGGCAGCGGGTGCAGGCCAAGAGCCATCAAGCACTCATCATGCATTAACCCAATCATCCCCGGGAACTTTTGAAAGACATTTGGACAGGTACATAGAATGGAAATGTTTAGAGGGATATGGGCCAAACGCAGGGAGATGCAACTATAGCATGGGTGGGGCAGTTGATCGGCGTGGGCAAGTCATGGGCAATGGATAGGCCAGGTTGCAGATTCAGATTCAATTTTAATTGTCATTGTCAGTGTACAGTACAGAGACAACGAAAGGCATTTAGCATCTCCCTTGAAGACCGACATAGCAATCGATGGTTTCTGGTCGGGACCCTTTGATTAGAGTGAAGAAGGGTCCCAATCTGAAACATCATCTATCCATGTCCTCTTAGATGCCTTTTAGTTTACTTTTAGTTTAGAGATACAGTGTGGAAACAGGGCTTTCGGCCAATCGAGTCCGTGCCAACCAGCGATCACCCATATCCTAGATTCTCCTGATCTTCCGCAGGGGCACAATAGAGAGCATACTGACTGGTTGCATCGTGGCCTGGTTCGGCAACTTGAACGTCCAGGAGCGGAAAAGACTTCAAAAATTTGTGACCACTGCCCAGTCCATCACCAGCTTTGACCTCCCCACCGTCGAAGGGATCTATCGCAGATCATCAAAGACCCACACCATCCTGGCCACACAATAATTTCACCGTTGCCATGGGGAAGAAGGTACAGGAGCCTGAAAACTGTAATGTCCAGGTTCAGGAACAGCTTCTTCCCTACAGCCATCAGGCTATTAAACACGACACCAAATAAACTCTGAACTGCAACAGACTATTATTATCATTGTGCTATATTTGTTATTTATTGAGATTGAGTATGTGTGCATGTGTATACACACACAAAACTATTTTTTTCTTGCCCGTTATGTACTATGTTTGCATATTCTGTTGTGCTGCAACAAGCAAGAATTTCATTGTCCTATCTGGGACACATGACAATAAAACACTCTCGACTCTTGACAAAAAAGACAATTTGTAGAAGCCAATTAATGTACAAACCTGCACATCATTGGAATGCGGGAGGGAACCGGAGCACCTGGAGTCTTGGATAGAACTGTTCCCAAACCCATGCTGCGATGCATCCCTATAAGATGCTTTCAGCAGTGCAACTGTGGAAGTTGGCGAGGATTGTTGGGGACATGCCAAACTTGCTAAGCCTTCCAAGGAAGTCGAGGCATCGGTTTGCTTTCTTGGCCATCGCTTTGGCGTGGCTGCTCCAGGACAAATTGCTGGTGATATCTATTCCCAGGAACCCGAAGCTTCCGCCCAGCTCCACTTCAGAGCTATCGATCACTTACTCTGCCGCCCAAAGGTTGGGAGAAGGTGTGAGTTTTACTATGGACAGGGGTTCAAAAAGGTAAAGGAACAGCGTGTCGGCTGAATAGATGTTGTGATAAGTTGAATACTAAAGGATAGAAAGCTGGGTGTTTTAAAATGCAATTATGAATAACTTGGGGAAAACGCTTTTGGGCATGGACGCTGAAAGGACAGGCTTGTGTTGACATAGTTTCCTTCACTTATATCTCAAAATGCCTCAAACTAGTTTACAACCAATAAATAAACTTGAAATGAAGTCCCTGTCGTAAACTAGCAAGAAATTTTACACATTGTTTCCCACAAGAGCTTATTAAAGCATCAAGACCAAGTCGCCTATTTTTGAGTTGTTAGTTGTAGGAGAAATAATGACCAAGACACAGCCGAACAACTCCTGTCTAATTTAGTTTATTATATTTTACACAGCACAAAAACAGGCCCTTCGGCCCACCGAGTCCGCGCTGACCAGCCATGCCCGTACACTAGCACTATCCTACACACACTGGGGACAATTTTCCATTTTATACCAAACCAATTCACCCAGAAACCTCCGGTAGACAAAGGTGTTGGAGAAACTCAGCGGGTGCGGCAGCATCTACGGAGCGAAGGAAATAGGCGGCGTTTCGGGCCGAAACCCTTCTTCAGGCAAACCTACAAACCTCTACATCTTTGGAGTGTGGAAGGAACCTGGAGCACTCGGAGAAAACCCACGCAGTCACGGGGAGAAAGTACAAACTCCGTACAGACAGCACCCATAGTCAGGATCGAACCCGGGTCTCTGGCGCTGTGAGGCAGCAACTCCAGCGCTGCGCCACCGTGCCGCCCTTTAAACACACATTTAAATCGTATTTGCACAGATGCGGCGATATGAAAGGTTTAGAGGGATACATGCCAAATGTAGGCAGGTGGGACAGGTGTAGATGGGCTACCTTGGTCGGCGTGGGCAAGTTGGGCGGAAATGTTTCCACGCTGTATCAATTTTCCGCAGCCACATGAGATATAATTGGCAAACACAGTCACGGAGCAAATGTTTTAAAATCAGATTTATTATGTTAAACACTGTTATTGTGGTTAGAAATAAAAAGCTGGAGTAACTCAGCGGGACAGGCAACGTCTCTGGGGAGAAGGAATGGGTGACGTTTTGGGTCGAGACCCTTTCTTGACTGAAAGTGTCATTTTAAGCCAGTTAAATAGAAACATAGAAAATAGGTGAAGGAAGAGGCCATTCGGCCCTTCAAGCCAGCACTGCCATTCAATATGATCATGGCTGATCATCCAAAATCAGTACCTCGTTCCTGCCTTCTCCCCATATCCCTTAATTCTGTTAGCCCTAAGAGCTATATATAACTCCCTCTTGAATAGATGAAGAAGTGTTTAAGAAGGAACTGCAGATGCTGGAAAATGAAAGGTAGACAAAAGTGCTGGAGAAACTCAGCGGGTGCAGCAGCAGCTATGGGGCGAAGGAAATAGGCAACGTTTCGGGAACTAACGAAAATGCAAGGGTAAAAGTTTCTATTGTATTTACCTTTCGGCTTTAGCTACTGTTAAAATACCTTGAGTGTTTTTTTCCCCCAAGCTAATTTTTTTTTTGTTCAGAAATCGTTTTTATTTCACTAAATTACTTATAGCATGCAAAAAACAAACTCACAAATGGGAAAATCCGCAGAATCAACGTGACAGCGTTGGCAATTTACAAAGTATCTTCTATCTCTCAGCCTCTGGGCGCCTGCTAATGATCTTCTGCAATTGCAAGCCTTAAAAAGTGTCTGATGAATTATTCTTCAGATCATATCCTTTATACCAAGCCCAAAGCACGGCATTAATCAACTGGCACCTTATACCACCACAGCATTCCTCAAGCTGACTGCAGCTCCAATAAACCAGGACTTATTGTTTTAATGAGAATAATCCCTTCGATAAATGTTCTAGTTGTGTATACTGAAGGAACAAAGTAAGCACCTCAATCGACTCCTAAAGTTTAAGCTATTGGACGTGAAATGAATGGTCAAAGTATTTTCTTATTGTGTACGCAACCCGTAAACATTTTACTGCGCTATGAAATTGTGGGGAGAAAATAAACTGGGCACAAACCAGAATGAACTGTAAATAGACCCAAAGCAAGACCCTGCAGAGGCTAAAATGCAAGAGACATTCACCAGGTCAGAAGCCTCCACGTAAAGGGAAACAAAGTATCTGCAAATC
This sequence comes from Leucoraja erinaceus, assembly GCF_028641065.1. Classification (NCBI taxonomy): domain Eukaryota; kingdom Metazoa; phylum Chordata; class Chondrichthyes; order Rajiformes; family Rajidae; genus Leucoraja; species Leucoraja erinaceus. The sequence continues at coordinate 32,220,773 of NC_073397.1, forward strand.
GACCGTAGGTTCCTCGATTATCGGAGCAGATTTAGGCCATTCGGCCCATCGAGTCTACTCCGCCATTCAGTTTGATCTAGTTAGACAAAAATGCTGGAGAAACTCAGCGGGTGAGGTAGCATCTATGGAGCGAAGGAATAGGTGATGTTTCGGGTCGAGATCCTTCTTCAGACTGATATGGGGGTGGGGGGCGGGAAGAAGAAAGGAAGAGGCAGAGACAGTCGGCTGTGGGAGAGCTGGGACGGGGAGGGGAAGGAGGGAGAAAGCAAGGACTACCTGAAATTGGAGAAGTCAATGTTCATACCGCTGGGGTGTAAACTACCCAAGCGATCTAGTTAGTTTAGTTTATTGTCTCGGGTGCTGAGGTACAGTGAAAAGCTTTTGTTGCGTGCTATACAGTCAGCGAAAAGACAATACATGATTACAATCGAGCCATTTACAGTGTACAGATACATGATCAGCGAATAATGTTTAGTGCAAGGTAAAGCCAGTATCTAATCTTTCTATATCTCCCTCCTCACCCCATTCTCCTCCATTCTCCCCATATGTGCTAATCAAGAATCTGTCAATCTCCGCCTTAAAAATACCCAATGACTTGGCCTCCACAGCCGTCTGTGGCAATGAATTCCACAGATTCACCGCTCCCTAGCCCCTAGTGTGTAGGGCAGAACTAGTGTACAGGTGTCGATGGGGCAGAATGAATGAAGAGAAGGAATGGGTGATGTTTTTGTGTTCGAGACCCCTCTTCAGTCTGAATAACAGGCTCTCCAGAGGTTCCTTCCCTCCAGAGATGCTGCCTGTCCCGCGGAGTTACTCCGCCATTTTGTGTCGATCTTCGGTTGAAACCAGCAACTGCAGTTCCTTCCCAACCTGAGCCAGGCTGGCTCCAGTGACCTCTCTAATGCAAGAGTGCGGAGCAAGGTGAGGGAGAAATAGCACAGATTAGTGGCAGCAAGCAGCAATGATCCTGAGGCTTGGAAGCTGAGAAAGATGCTGATCTTGGAGTTGCTGAACGGTGTAGAGCAGCCAGGCAGCAGAATTAGTTTCTGTGTAAAAGCCGCAATGGTATAATAATCATAATCATAATCATATTTTATTAGCCAAGTTATGTTTTGCAACATACGAGGAATTTCATTTGCCATACAGTTTGACATAAGCTGGTTCCTCCTGATTGAATATTATTACTGGATGAATATCATACTGGAAGGGCAAGAGAAGGCATTGAACTCCTGCTGACATTGTCAAAGCGAATGTCATATTGGGAACTGGTATTCAGCACTATCGAAGATCGCAAAGGAAGGTCAGGGGTCAGGTTTCTTGCGCGGCAGAGAGAGAGAGAGCGAGACAGAGATGTGGGAGCAACTTTACTGTGCTCTGGGTTGAGTCTATTTTTAAAACCACTCACAGTACTGTGAGAGTACGTTTCAAAAGGGTTATCTCAGGGAACTTTGAACAGACATCACTCACAGCTTCAGAGTGCCACTTGCCGACTTTGCGGTCAGCTGCCCAGATAACGTCGCCCGTAATCTGTTCCAACACCTGACGCTGGCGAACAAAGTCCAAACCAATCCAGACTATTGATTGTATTTGGATAAAGGCCTTCACACGGATCTCTTTGAGGATAGCTTTTGAAACTTTGCATTAATGTGCCTTTTATACAACCTTATTTACACCTCAACTAAGTTTTGGGTGAGGTTTCGGTTTTAATTATATTCCTCTTATCACGAACGTCTATCTCTATTCTGAAAAAAATATAGAAACATAGACAATAGGTGCAGGAGTAGGCCATTCGGCCCTTCGAGACAGCACCGCCATTCAATATGATCGTGGCTGATTATCCAAAATCAGTACCCCTTTCCTGCTTTCTCCCCATATCCCTTGATTCCTTTAGCCCTAAGAGCTAAATCTAACTCTCTCTTGAAAACATCCAGTAAATTGGCCTCTGTGGCAGAGAATTCCACAGATTGACAACTCTTAAACTGTGACCCCTGGTTCTGGACTCCCCCAACATGGGGAACATTTTTCCTGCATCTAGCCTGTCCAATCCCTTAAGAATTTTATATGTTTGTTTAAGGTCCCACAAAGGGCACGTGTGGAAGCAGATATTCTGCTGCATAGCTCAGATTATTCCACTGAGCCTAATAGGCAGGCTCGGAAAGCTAAACAAACTAGAATATCAGGAAAGCTAAACAAACTATAATATCAGGATCAGACTGGGACATGGCAGGAAACCACTGGAAAAGTATTTCATAGGAGCTATTGGAGCAGTGTGAAGAAGGAACCAGACCCCAAAACGTCACCTCTCCATGTTCTCCAGAGATGTTGCCTGTCCTGAGTTACTCCAGCAATCTGTATCTGCAAAGTTAGTACCTCTTTGCTTTGGAAAATAAAGCATTTAATGCAGCTTCATTGAATATGATGATTTATTCGTGTGACTTTAAAAGTCCGGGGCAGCACAATGGTTGCCTCACGGCGCCGGACCCGGTTCAATCCTGACCACGGGTGCTGTCTGTGTGGAGTTTGCATGTTCTCCCTGTGACCCGTGTGGGTTTCCTCCGGGTGCTCCAGTATCCTCCACATCCCAAAGACGTGCGGGTTTGTAGGTTCTCGTGCTCCTGTAAATTGGCCCTGGTGTGTTTAGTTTAGAGATACAGCGCGGAAACAGTCCACTATCCTAGGGTCAATTTTTCCATTTACAAAAGCCAATTGACCTACAAACCTGTACGCCTTTGGAGCGTGGGAGGAAACCAACAAACTCGGAGAAAACCCACGCAGGTCACGGGGAGAACGGATAAACTCCGTGCAGACAGCACCCGTAGTCGTGATCGAACCCGTGTCTACGGCGCTGCATTCGCTGTGAGGCAGCAACTCTACCGCTGCGCCACCGTGTGTGAAGGATGTGAAAATGGGGTCGAATTGAACAAGCGTACGGACAATCGATGGTCGGCATGGTCTCGGCTATATCACTAAACTAAACTAAAATCCAATGTCCATTTCAGATCACGTTAGAAACTTCAACCTTGTGGTTTAGCAGCAATCTCAGAATTCAGTGTGTGCGCTGCCGAGTCTTGGGCTGGAAATACATTTTTGATGGCTGTGTGGAATCGACCTCCAGGTTAGGGCTCAGTGCCAACCTTTAGAATTATGGACAGTGTGCTGTGTTCAATGTCAATTATTCCCTCACCAAGCCTGCCAGAAATCCACTAACCGCTCGTTAATTCCCCCCGCTGTTTGTGGGATCTTGCTGTGTGCATGTTGGCCGCCATACTGTGCTTGCCGACGTACTAATACTGACTCCACTTGTAAAGATAATTCACTGGTTGCAAGATGCTTTGTAGCAATGACAGAGACAGAGAGAAAGCAGGACGTGACATGGAAATAGATTCTGTTGCTCAAGTCAGCCCCAACACTACCAAACCATCCACTGACACCAACACTTCATTCATCCCATTTTTAAAATTGTCCCTGGGGGTGGCACAGTGGCGCAGCAGTAGAGTTGCTCCCTTACAGCGCCAGCGACCCAGGTTCGATCCTGACCACGATGCTGCCTGTGCGGATCTAGTACGTTATCTCTGTGACCGCGTGGGTTTTCTCCGGGCGCTCCGGTTTCCTCCAACGTCCCAAAGACGCACGGGTTTGCAGGTTAATTGGCTTCTGTAAAGTGCTTCTTGTGTGAAGGTGCAAAAATGGACTAACATTGAACCAGTTTAGGAAGATGCTGGTTTACAGCAAAGATAGACGCAAAATGCTGGAGAAACTCAGCGGGACAGGTAGCATCTCTGGAGAGAAAGAATAGGTGACGTTTCATGACAACCAGACTGAAGAAGGGTCTCGACCCAAAACGTTATCCAGAGATGCTGCCTGTCCCGCTGAGTAACTCTAGCATTTTGTGTTCATCTTTAACGTAGAAGCAGTACTATGGAACTAATGAAACGGGAACGAGTGCAGAGAAGATTTACGAAGATGTTGCCAAGACTCAAGTGCCTGAGCTACAGGGGAGAACGTACAAACTCCATACAGACAGCACCCCCAGTCAGTAACAAACCCAGGCCTCTGGTGCTGTAAGGCAGCAACTCTACTGCTGCGCCACCGTGCCGCGCCTGTATATAGGCCTGCTATGTTGCTGCAACTATGAATTGAAGTGTTCCATTATCCGTATGTATGCCAATAAAATATTCTTGAACTCTTGATAAAAAATGGGAGATGGATGTTATTCGTCTTAAAGAGTAAGCAAATACTCGGTGCTGGCTCGAAGGGCCGAATGGCCTCCTCCTGCACCTATTTTCTATGTTATTTTCTAAATTCATTGAATTTGGTCTGTGTTTGAAATGCATAACAACACTTATACAGATCAGGGATCCTTTGCGCATTCCTCTTATCCGGAGATGCTGCCTGTCCCGCTGAGTTACTCCAGCATTTTGTGTATACCTTCGGAGATCCTATATCCATGTTGTAACATTGTGTGTTGAGGTGGACCTCAGCAATCACTAGTGTTGGTGGGGCATGGTGGTCGGTGTGGGCAAGTTGGGCCGATTGCCCTGTTTCGACCGTGTGAATCTATGACTATGACACTTAAGACAAACCGAAGGTTTCATTCCAATCAATTCCTCCGCAACTCAGCAATAAATTGACCAAACAATAATAGTCTCTGATAACACTGGCATCTCTATTGCCAAATAAATTATGCAGCACTATCCTTGTTATCCAGTTAACAATTGCCTTTCATGATCACAGCTAGACAATGAACAAGGTGCAGATATACATTTGTCCCTCAGTAACTTCAGGAGTTAATTGCACTTATTAATTGGTGGTCTGATTTTTCACCAGTTATCTCCAGTCTTGTGCACTTGTACACTCTGGAGTTTAGAAGGATGAGAGGGGATCTTATTGAAACATATAAGATTGTTAAGGGTTTGGACACGCTTGAGGCAGGAAATATGTTCCCGATGTTGGGGGAATCCAAAACCAGGGGCCACAGTTTAAGAATAAGGGGTAAGCCATTTAGAACGGAGATGAGGAAACACTTTTTCTCACAGAGAGTTGTGAGTCTGTGGGATTCTCTGCCTGAGAGGGCGGTGGAGGCCGGTTCTCTGGATACTTTCAAGAGAGAGCTAGATAGGGCTCTTAAAGATAGTGGAGTCAGGGGATATGGGGAGAAGGCAGGAACGGGGTACTGATTGGGGATGATCAGCCATGATCACATTGAATGGCGGTGCTGGCTCAAAGGGCCGTTGTTCTATTTCTATTGTCTATTGTTCTATCTCACATATTTTGTGATTTCCAAGGTCAACATAAATCCAAATATATAAAGAAGAACATTAAATGTTTGGCTTTATTTAGTCCTTGGAAATCACAAAATAGGTGTGATTGGAAAAAAGTGTTGAAAGATTAGACCACTGACTAATAAGTGTAATCTACTGGTGAAGTCACTGCGGGACAAATGCACGTCTGCACCTTGTTCATTGTCTAGCTGTGATGAAAAAAAACGGACCCACATTAGATTATTTTTATGAGCACCGATAAAGAATATTCCAACAGGGGTGGCGACTGTTTCTGAACAAAATTACCAAAGTCACAGACATTTCATGGATTATAAGACAAATTGATTTTGTTTTAAAGAACCAATTTCCAAAGTCAAGGACTAGAAAGTAATAATGTTCAGAGTAGGCAGTCAGGATGACTCGCAGTGTGGAAATATCAAAGTCGCGAGGGCATAGCTTTAACGTGAGTGGGGCAGTTTAATGGAGAGGTGAGGGTTGTTTTTCACACAGAGAGTGGTGGGTGCCTGGAACGTGCTGCCAGAGGTGGTGGTGATGGAGGCCGGTACAACAGTGACATTTAAGAGGGCTTTGGACACCACATGCATATACAGCGAAAAAACAATAAACAATAGGTGCAGGAGTAGGCAATTCGGCCCTTCGAGCCAGCACCGCCATTCACTGTGATCCTGGCTGATCATCCACAATCAGTACCCCGATCCTGCCTTCTCCCCATATCCCCTGACTCCACTTTCTTTAAGTGCCCTATCTAACTTTCTCTTGAAAGCATCCAGAGAATTGGCCTCCGCTGTCTTCTGAGGCAGAGAATCAATTCCACAGATTCACAACTCTCTGAGTGAAAAAGTTTGTCCTCATCTCCGTTCTAAATGGCCAACCCCTTATTCTTAAACTGTGGCCCCTGGTTCTGGATGCAGGGATATGGACCATGAGTTGGCATCATGTCCAGCACAATCACTGTGGGCAAAAGTCCCCAGTCTGAAGAAGGGTCTCGACCCGAAACATCAACTATTCATTTTCTCCATCGATGCTGCCCGATCCGCTGAGTTACTCCAGCATTTTATGTCTATCTTCAGACCAAACAAGATTACCAGTTTTAAAAATACTGCCAGCAAAACAAACTGTTCCAGAAGGGTGGTGAATCTGTGGAATTCTTCGAGGCCACACATCAGTGGATGTTTTTTAAGGCAGAGAATTTCTCTGATAGATTTCTCTGATAGATTTCTGATTAGTTCAGGTGTCAGAGGTTATGGGGAGAAGGCAGGAGAATGGGGATAGGAGGGGGAGATCGATCAGCCAAGACTGAAGGGCAGAGTAGATTTGATGGGCCGAATGGCCAAATTCTACTCCTATCACTTTATGACCCTATGACCTTATGAGATTGTTATGAGAAATAAAGATTTTATTTCTCTCTGAAACATGCATCCCCTGCTTCATTCTGACTCCTTTATAATTGTGTGCAATCAGAATGAGTAAACACTGGGTCTGTCCAATCTTCCTATTCAGCTTTGATTTCATTCATCTGTTGTTTCGAAAGCAACTTTCAAGGGAAGCAGCAGGTGGTGTGAATGGAGCAGTTAATTGAAGTCTCACATGGCTAACCTCGAGTGAAGAACCATGGAATTGCCCAGGATTAAACCCTCGGAATCTACAGTACATCACCTTCCACTTGCTATTTTTACAACTTGTGATAATGCTTTGCACGTTTCTGCCACGTGCGAACATGCATCAAAGAGCTGTTGACATTTGTAACGCTCAGATCCTGCAGAAATTACAGATCGTCCATCATTAGCCTACATGGTCCTGTTCTCTAACGCTAGTTCCATTCCACAATGGTGCGCATCCAATGCCCGGGTGCAGTTAGAAAGGGAATACGGGCACCCTGAGAGAGTTCCGGGACCGCTGGGCTCCGCAGGGTGTTGAATGTATCCTCAATAAGGATTGTATCATAATTGTATAATAGTTTATTATGAATATATGTTTGTATTGTATTTAGGTGGTGGGTTCTGGCTTGTTTTATTGTAGTGTAAATATTATTATTTAATAATTTAATACATTTTTTGATTTAAAAAAAATTAAAAAAATGGTGCACATTCAACGTGATCAAGTGTGATGCAGGGTCTCGACCCGAAACATCACCGATCCTTTTTCTCCAGAGAAGCTGCCTGACCCGCTGAGTTACTCCAGCATTATGTGACTATCTTCGGTGTAAACCAGCATCTGCAGTTCATTCTTACACGTGATCAAGTAATTTTGAAACAGAGGGTTCTCAGGATAGTGGGTGAGAGGATGTAGATCACGTACACTGCAAGGGCCAGGAAGTGAGCGGGTAAGATCATCTCTGACCCCTCTCACCCTGCTCACAAACTCTATGAATCACTTCCCTCTTGAAGGCGACTCCGGACTGTCAAAGCTGCCACAGCCAGATTAAAAAAACAGCTTTTTCCACGAATAGTAGCTCTACTCAATAACCAAAAATCTGTAGCCTCCTTTTGCTCTGGTATTTTATTTAATTCACATGTTATTCGATAATATTTTATTATTAATGTTTAATGTTTCATGTATCATTCCTAACTGTCACTGTATGTTATGCTGTCACTTGCGGGTGGAACACCAAGGCAAATTCCTTGTATGTGAATATACCTGACCAATAAACTTATTCATTCATTCATTACGGTTTAGTTTTTAGCTTAGTTCAAGAGATGGAGAGAGTTTTCTTGCAATAAGTCCCAGATAGAGCAATGAAATTCTTACTTGCAGCAGCACAACAGAATATGTAAATATAGTACACTGTAAACAATATATTAATCAAGAGAGAAAAATAAAGTTCAGTGGGTGTGCATATATATACACATACTCACAAATACACATATATATATAATAATAATAATAATAAATTTTATTTATGGACGCCTTTCAAGAGTCTCAAGGACACCTTACAAAGATTTAGCAGGTAGATCATATATAACAATAATAGTGCAATAATAACTATAATAGTCTATGTCGTTCACAGCTTATTTGAGGTTGTAATGTTTCAAGCTGAATGGCTATTTGGCTAACAGGGAAGAAGCTATTCCTGAACCTGGACGTTACAGTTTTCAGGCTCCAGCACCTTCTTCCCAATGGTAGGGGTGAAATGAGTGTGTGGCCAGGGTGGTGTGGGTCTCTGGTTATGCTGGTTACTTTTTTGAGGCAGCGATCCCGGTAAATCCCTTGGATGGTGGGCAGGTCGGAGCCGGCGATGGACTCTTTTTCCAAAAACTGCAAAATTGAGAATTCGGAAGTCACAAGCTCCAGAATTTACAATAGGTGAATTCCACATAAGTTGCGGAGAATTGTCATCATTGCTTTGTATTTGTTTTGGAGAAATCATCATTCCAGTCTAGGCCGATTGATATCATTTGCAAATGACAAATTATATTGAAAAAGAAACATTCAAAACAAACCATCATATTAAGAACAGATGGATTTTCACTGCTTCGAAAACAAGGGAAATTCCAGCTGATTTCTTACGAGTGGTTACATGAAGAAGGACCGTGACTCATCACGATTCCTGGATTCCACTATCAGAAGATTCTGGGAATTGAACACATTCCAACACAGTTTTGAAATAGAATGAAAATGATCACTTCATCTGAAATAAAAGTCCATCTAACCTGGTGCTCCGGTTTCCTCCCACATCCCAAAGACGTGCAGGTTTGTGGATTAATTGGCCTCTGTGAATTACACTGAGTGTGTGGGATAGGGTCTGGGATAGTCGCTGGTCGGCATCGACTCGGTGGGCCGAAGGGCCTGTTTCCATGCTGTATCTCTAAACCCAACTATTGGATGTTCTCTGCTTGAAACAATTGCCGGATGTTTATGGGCTTTTGTAAATGCATCAATAAATATCAATTATTATCATAGGAAATTGTTATCAGGATACACAATTCCAGGTGACGACTGGAGTGTGGAATAGATCAAATGACATCCCCCGTACTTCAAGTTCAATTGTCCCTTTCTTTGATCCCATTATTTGGCAACTAGGTGTGAAGAAATGTCCCAAACCAAAACGTCACCTATCCATGTTCTCCAGAGACCTGCTGCCTGACCTGCTGAGTTACTCCAGAACTTTGGTGTCTTTTTCACCAAACAAGCATCTGCGGTTCCTTATTTCTTAAGGGATTGCACAGGTTAGAGGCAGGAAACATGGTCCCGATGTTGGGAGAGCCCAGAACCAGGGTCCACAGTTTAAGAATAAGGGGTAGGTTATTTTGGACTGAGATGAGGAAAAACGTCTTCACCCAGAGAGCTTTGAATCTGTGGAATTCTCTACCGCTGAAGGCAGTGGAGGCCAATTCACTGGATGTTTTCAAGAGAGAGTTAGATTGAGCTCTTCGGGCTAACGGAATCAAGGAATAGGAGGAGAAAGCAGGAACGGGGTACTGATTTTGGATGATCAGCCATGATCATTTTGAATGGCTGTCCTGGCTCGAAGGGCCGAATGGCCTATTCCTGCAACTATTTTTTATGTTTCTATGTTTACTGGGAATGGTTTCATTTTCACCAACAAAACACTTAGCAATCTGCCATCACAGTCATGCTGGCTGAGTCCTGCCCTCAATCTAAGTCATGGTCATAGTCATACAGAATGGAAACAGGCCCATTGGCCAAACTTGCCCACACTTGCCAACATGTGTCCCATCTACATTAGTCCCATCTTCCTGCGTTTGGCTCATAGAAACATAGAAAATAGGTGCAGGAGGAGGCCATTCGGCCCTTCGAGCCAGCACCGCCATTCATTGTGATCATGGCTGATCGTCCCAAATCAATAACCCATGCCAGCCTTCTCCCCATATCCCTTGACTTCACTAGCCCCTAGAGCTCTATCTAACTCTCTCTTAAATCCATCCAGTGACTTGGCCTCCATTGCCCTCTGTGGCAGGGAATTCCATAAATTCACAACTCTCTGTGTGAAAAAGTTTTTTCTCACCTCAGTCTTAAATGACCTCCCCTTTATTCCAAGACTGTGGCCCCTGGTTCTGGACTCGCCCAACATTGGGAACATGTTTCCTGTACACATCGTATAACTCTGCACTGAACACACACAGCCCCCATAGCTAATATTTTGTACTGCCACAACACTATACTCTGAAATATCGCACATTATGAATTGACTTGACGTTTTTGTATTTGTTATTCGTTATTATATATCTGATACGTTGGAGCTCCGCTCGGGCAGTGCGCCTGAAATTTTGTTGTATGTATTTACAATGACGATAAGGTATATTATTATTATTATTATTATTATGAAGGCATTATACTTGTTCAGCAAAGGGGTCTGACAAAGATGCTAGTCTTTAGTTAAAAGCATCAAGTAAAGGATTCTTGGTTCACCAAAGAACCCATCACATCATTACTTGAACACGATTTGGCACAGTGTCCTAGTACTACACCCAAACTGGGGGGAATTTTCTGTCGAGTGACTTTTGAAAATGCATTTAAACAAAGCACAACATTATCGCTTGTCAACATCAGCTGTTGAGCCTAAGTTTTGAATTGCAAATTAAATCCTTTAGCCGGCCTAAAGTGATCATCGTCTGCTTTCCCGAGTTCACAAGTTATAGGAGTAGAATTAGGCCATTCGGCCCATCGAGTCTACTGCGCCATTCAATCATGGCTGATCTCTGCCTCCTCATCCCATTTAGAAACATAGAAACATAGAAATTAGGTGCAGGAGTAGGCCATTCGGCCCTTCGAGCCTGCACCGCCATTCAATATGATCTTGGCTGATCATCCAACTCAGTATCCCGTACCTGCCTTCTCTCCATACCCCCTGATTCCCTTAGCCACAAGGGCCACATCTAACTCCCTCTTAAATATAGCCAATGAACTGGCCTCAACTACCCTCCAGAGATTCACCACTCTGCCAGAGATTCACCACATTTTCCTGCCTTCTCCCCATAACACCTTGCCACCCGTTCTAATCAAGAATTTGTCTATCTCTGCCTTAAAAGTATCCACTAACTTGACCTCCTCTGTCCTCTGTGGCAATGAGTTCCACAGATTAACTACCCTCTGACTAAAGATCTGTCGTTTTCACACCTTACCCTCCCATATCTCTGGACTCCCTCTCCCCTGACTCAGTCTGAAGAAGGGTCTCGACCCGAAACGTCACCCATTCCTTCTCCGCAGAGATGCTGCCTGTCCCGCTGAGTTACTCCAGCATTTTGTGTCCACCTTAACTGTCCATCAGATCATTTCTAAAAAGTGTATGTCAGTAGAACTTGGTTTTCAATGAATATGTTGATTTTTTTTTCGTCAATATATTTCAATTTGCTCTAAAATTCCATAAGGAGGAGAATTCATCGCTTGGTACAATTGCAGGATATGTTTCATTTAAAAATACAAAATGAATGATATGACATGAAGCTGTACATTTATATGCTAAGTAGTCAATCTGAAAGCATCGAGATATGAGTTTCTTCTAAGCTGATAATGTAATATTAGAAAGTCATTCTACCTTTTGTGGAGTTCATCTGAGAATGTTGTTCATCACATCAGTTCAACGTTCCAATTTAGATTCAGTTGAAGCAAATGTATTATAGGGAAGAGATGATTCACTGTCTCCACAGTGTGCCACAAACCCTGTGGCCATTTATAATTCATTCAATATCGGTTACACCCACATCTAAGTCTATACTTCCTGCAGTTAGACACACAAAGCAGGAGGAACTCAGCGGGTCAGACAGCATCCTTGGAGAAAAGGAATAGGTGACGTTTCGGGTCGAGACCCTTCTTCAAACATATATATTTCTATACTTCCTGCCTCTGTCTTAACCCATTTGCTTTAAAAATATCCATTGACTTGGTCACCACAGCGGCTGTGACAATGAATTCCACAGATTCACCACCCTCTGACTAAAGAAATTCCTCCTCATCTTTCTAAATCGATTCCCCCTCATCTCCTTGTCTCATTCTAAATATCAGCCAACAACTTACAATCTTTAAAACCTAGGATTATGAGCAGGATATACTTATAATAGATGTAGGATGCCCCAATCATGTTATTTTGTTCAGATTCCACTTATGTTGGAGAATTTTAATCCCCATTCTTTATTCCAGTGACACAATAATGAATAGTTTAGTTTAGTTTTAGAGATACAGCGCGGAAAAAAGACCCTTCGACCCACCGGATCCGCACTGCCCAGCGATCCCTGCACATTAACACTATCCTACACACACTGGTGACAATTGACACTTATACCAAGCCAATTAACCTACAAACTTGTACGTCTTTGGAGTTTAGTTTAGTTTAGAGATACAGCGCAGTAACAGGCCCTTTGGCGTGCCGGATCCATGCCGACCAGCGATCCCCGCACATTAACACTATCCTACACACACTAGGGACAATTTTTACATTTACCCAGCCGATTAACCTATAAACCTGCACGTCTTTGGAGTGTGGGAGGAAGCCGAAGATCTCGGAGAAAACCCACGCAGGTCACGGGGAGAACGTACAAACTCCGTGCAGACAGCACCAGTAGCCGGGTCTCTGGCGCTGCAAGCGTTGTAAGGAAGCAACTCTACCGCTGTGCCACCGTGTGTATGAATAGTAATGGTAATAGAATAGTACTGTTTATGTAAGTATAAATACAATCATATAATGTTAGAATAAATAAGATAATAAACATGAATAAATACTGAGGACACTGTGCGAATACTGATAGACACATTAAAGTAAAACCATTTGGATAACAGATGAGTTCTGTTTATTTTATTCACAACTGATCCTTTTGCAAGTTGTGTGAATGTTTATGAATGCCAGGTGTGTTTATAAAACCAGTTAGAAGAGCCTTTGCTGAGCGAGGCAGAGGTGTAGACTTTCTAAAGGCACACGAGTCTTGTCAGATAGACACAAAACGCTGGAGTAACTCAGCGGGACGGACAGCATCTCTGGAAAAAAGGAAATAGGTGATGGTTCGGGTCGAGACCCTTCTTCAGTCTGAGAGTCAGGGGAAAGGGAAACGAGAGATATAGACGATGATGTAGAGTGATACAGAACTGAATGAAAGATGTGTAAAATCGTAATGATGATAAAGGAAACAGGCCATTGTTAGCTGTGTGCTAGGTGAAAACGTGTTAGACAATGAGACTCAACAAGATGACTTTGAAGCTGCTACTACTTCAAGAGAGTCAAGAGTCAAGAGTCAAGAGTCAATTTATTTGTCATTTGGACCCCTGGAGGTCCAAACGAAATGCCGTTTCTGCAGCCATACAATACACACAAATAGACCCCAGACACAACATAATTACATTTAACATAAACATCCATCACATAACTGTGATGGAAGGCCAAATAAACTTATCTCTCCACTGCACTCTCCCCCCCCGATGTCAGAGTCAAAGTCATAGCCCCCGGCTGGCGATGGCGATTGTCCCACGGCCATTGAAGCCACGCCGGGTGATGAGAGGTCGCACACCGGGTCTTGGTGTTAGAGCCCCCGGTGTGCGCTCGCAAAGTCCGCGGCCATTCCAGCCGCGCGGGGCAGTGGTGCTAGGCCCCGCTTCATGGAGCTCTTCGACCCCGCAACTCGGGCGGGAGAAGTCGCCGCCGCAGAAGCCCCGAAAAGCGGTCTCCCCCCAGGGAGCCGCGGGCTCGGCGCCGTCGTCCACAGACCTGCAGCAGCAGCCCCCGACTCTCCGGCAGCAGCAGCAGCAGCAGCAGCAGCAGCAGCAACAGCACCAGCAGCAGCAGCGCTCCTCCACCGCTCCAGACCCAGCCAGCTCCGCAACGGCAACGGTGAGTCGGCACCTGAGTCCCCGGTCTCTTCCTGTTGGAGGCCGCTCCTCGTTGCGGCCTCAACGACGACTGAGACCCGACGAGAAAAGGTCGGGTCTCAGTGCAGGGAGAGATTCAAAAAGTTTCCCCCCCCCCCCTCCCACCCCCACCCCCCACCCCCCCACACACACACCCCAACATAAAATAACAAACACTACATAAAAAACACAGACAAAAATAATAAAAACGCGGACAGACTGCAGAGGCCGCTGCTGGCCAGAGTGGGGAAGTGATGGAGAGGGGGGGGGGGGGGGGGGGGGGGGGGGGGGGTGCAAGATGTACAGGTTTGTAGGTTAATCGGTTGTAATGTAAATTGTCCCAAATGTAGGATAGTGTTAATGTGCTGGGATCGCTGGTCAGTGCGGGCTCGGTGGGCCGAAGGGACTGTTTCCGCGCTGTATCTCTAAACTAAATGAAACATACCCATGACTATACCCATGGCTGCGTAGCCGTTCATAGTGCGAACTCCATCAAGTTGGCCGACGACAACACTGTGGTTGGGCGAATCACAGATGGGGACGAGTGAGATCGACCGACTGACCAAATGGTGCCGGCACAACAACCTGGCTCTCAACATCAGTAAGACCAAGGAACTGATTGTGGACTTTGATAGGGGAAGGATGAGGACCCACTATCCTGTTTATATCAAAGGGTCAATGGTAGAAAGGGTCAATAACTTCAAATTCCAATGCGTGCATATTTCAGAAGATCTTTCCTGGACGCGGCACATCGATGCAATTGTAAAGAAGGCACATCAGCGACTCTACTTCCTGAGAAGATTACGGAGATTCGGCATGTCAAAGAGGATTTTCCTAAACTTCTACAGGTACACGGTGGAGAGCATTCTGACTGGTTGCATCGTGGCCTGGTTCGGCAACTTGAACGTCCAGGTGCGAAAAAGACTACAAAAAGTTGTGACCACTGCCCGTTGTCACCGGCTTTGACCTCCCCACCGTCGAATGGATGCCTCAAAAAAGGCAGCCAAAACCATCAAGGACCCACACCATCCTGGCCACACACTCATCTCACCATTGCCATCAGGAAGAAGGTACTGGAGCCTGAAGACTGTAACGTCCAGGTTCAGGAATAGCTTCTTCCCCACAGCCATCAGGCTGTTAAACACAATGAATAAGCCATGAGCTCTGAACTGCAAAAGACTATATTATTGTTTGTTATTTGCAGTATATTTGTTATTTATTGAACTTTTTCTTTCCCCCCCCCCCGTTATATACAATGTTTCCATATTCACATATTCTGTGGTGCTGCAGCAAGTAAGAATTTCATTGTCCAGTCCGGGGCATATGACAATAAAACTCGTGACATCAAGTGTGTACTGAAGCAAGAAGGCACTGAACAGACAGCACCCGTAGTCAGGATCAAACCCGTGTCTCTGGCAGAATAAGGCAGCAACTCCACTGCTGCGCCATCATGCCGCCCCTGAGCTGTGCTTATATCTGAACCACTCCTCTGTGTCTCAATGATCAGGGTAGCACATCAGCCATGAGGTTCTTGAGTGTAAAATGGTTATAATCTAACGTGCATTTGTTCTGCCTCTATTGCTTAGCATTCAGTTTGCCTTGTTAACTTTACTAGAACAGAGCCACTTGAAATTTGAGGTGGACGTCAAAGTGCTGGCAGGGAGCGTCTTCTTTGGAAGTTGTGTGTCTGTGTGTGTAGCATTCACCTGTTGTGTGGTGTTTGAGAGCCGGTATGTATATTTATTCAGCAATGCTGCAAAAAAAGGTCACCATCCTTCGTAATGTCAGGCATAATGGAGTCTTGGACTTGTGATCTTTCGCTGGGCTAGATAACGTTTATGCAGGAGCTGTAGACTGCTGGGCATACACTAACAGAGGACAAAGCTGAAAATAGATGACGTTCTCCAGCCGAGATGTGTGGGAGACAACTTTCCTGATCAACTGGGCTGCAGTATGACTGTTCAGAGAGATGTGGCCCTTCGGCCCACCGAGTCCTTGCCGGCCAGTGATCCCCACAAACTAACACTATCTAGCAAATTCTTTTATTTGCTTTAAAATCCCTAAATGGTCTTGCCCCGCCCTACCTATCTGAGCTTCTACACCCTTATACACCCGCCCGCTCTCTCAGGTCAGATAGTCAGCTGCTCCTGAGTGGGCCTAAAACTAAGCGGAAGCTCAGAGGGGACCGTGCCTTTGCTGTGTCGGCACCAAAATTATGGAACGATCTGCCTCTCCACATTAAACAGGCCTCATCTCTGTCTGGTTTTAAATCACTTCTTAAAACCCATCTCTTCTCCATGGCCTTTGATACCCAGTAAGATGTCGACTTTCTTTACTTGATTTAATTTCTTATTTTGATTGCTTTATTGCGTGGTTATTATTTTTACTCATGTTTTATGTCTTTTAATTTATTGTTGTATTTCATATGTAATTTTTGTGCTTTATGTGAGCTGCTATGTTATGTTCTGTTATGGTGTCTGTTTATGATGTCTTGTTTATTCTTCTGTACAGCACTTTGGTCAACATTGGTTGTCTCAAAGTGCTTAACAAATAAAGTTGGATTGGATTGGATCCAATACTTTGTACTATATCTGACACGCAGTGGATGTTGCGTCTACTGCATCTTAAGCAGTAGACACAAGGAACTGCAGATGTTTCAATGGATGTTTAACTGCAGACCATTAAATGGATCGATTGTAAACATGTATTGTCTTTCTCCTGACCGGTTAGCACGCAACAAAAGCTTTTCACTGTACCTCGGTACACGCGGCAATAAAGGAGAAAGGAAGAGGCGGAGACTGTGGGCTGTGGGAGAGCTGGGAAGGGCAGGAGAAAGCAGGGACTACCTGAAATTAGAGAAGTCAATGTTCATACCGCTGGGGTGCAAACTGCCCAAGCGAAATATGAGGTGCTGCTCCTCCAATTTATGGTGGTCCTCTCTTTAGCCAGGACAGAAAGGTCGTATTTGGAAAAAGGGGGGGGGGGGGGGGAGGTGAAGTGTTGAGCCGCCGCGAGATCAGGTTGGTTAATGCGAACCAAGCGGAGGTGTTCGGCGAAGCGATCGCCAAGCCTACGCTTGGTCTCACCGATGTAGAGCAGCTGACATCGAGAGCAGCGGATGCAATAGATGAGGTTGGAGGATTGATGTATGGACAAAGAAAAGCAAAATCCACCTTAAGAGAAGACCCAAGATGAAAACAATCTCTACATTCGAGTTCTAAAAACTGATTTGAAAGGCAATATGATCTGGTTTATAGCCTTAAACTAAATATTTTTTAACGTTGACGGAGGCAAGTGAAATGAATTGCATTAAGTTCGCTTTCCTTTTGATGTCTTTTATCCAAAGGAAACAAGACTGGGAGTAAAATTGCAAGGTGTATTTAATAAGTGGCTATAATGAGGCATCTTTTTTGTCCGCCTATACACCGCTCATCGGTTTCCTCTTTCAAAGGATCAACAAAGTGGCTGATCCAGGGAAATTCTAGTGACGCTTTTCATAAATATCACGCAGGGCAAGTATGAATAAAACTGGGCTTGGCTCTTGGCACGGATAAAACCGCACCCGCAGCAGGGAAATCAGTGGGAACCAAGTGGGTTTCTGCAGCAAACACGAAATAAACACTTCACATCATCCAAAAAGCACACCTAGCAACCACGCCTGATGTTGTTGCCCGATATTAGACTGTATGTGGTCTCAAAATGGGTGGTTTCATTTAGTGGGAACTGCTGCTGAAAGTGACTTTGCCATTCAGCCGTGTTTTACAGAATATTTTCCATTTCAGAAATTTACGTTGCAAAAATTAAGATCACTAAATAACCACAAACAAAAATAATGAAATTTGGGCGGCACGGTGGCGCAGCATTAGAGTTACTGCCTCACAGCGCCAGAGACCTGGGCTCGATCCTGACTACGGGTGCTGCTGTACAGAGTTTGTACGTTCTCCCCGTGACCACAAGAGTTTTCCCCGGGTGCTGCGGTTCCCTCCCACACTCCGTAGGTTTGTAGGTTAATTGTCTTTGGTAAAAATTGTAAATTGTCCCAGGTGTGTAGGATAGTGTTAGTGTACAGGGGGTGATCGCTGGTCGGCATGGACTCGGTGGGCTGATGGACCTGTTTGTACTCCGTAGCTCTGAAGTCTAAAAAAAATTGGAGACACGAGTAATTGCAGATGCAGGAACTTTGAGCAAAACACAAAGTGCTGGAGGAACTCAGCAGGTCAGGCAGCATCGGTGGAGGGAATGGACAGATGCACTAAACGTTATTCGAATTATTATTCCCTTTTTCATGGCACTACACACTGTGGATGGCTCGATTGTAATCATGTATTGTCTTTCCACCGACTGCTTAGCACGTAACAGAAGCTTTTCACTGTGTACAGGTGACAATAAACTACACTCCAACACAAACTCAGATGACATTTCAGGAATGTCGGGAATCTTCTTCAGACGGATTGGAGCAAGATGGGGAATACTGGAAATGTGGTGGGGGCTGGACAAAACATGGCAACTGACATGGAGCAGGGAGGGGCATTGATGGAGCAGGGAGGGGCATTGATGGAGCAGGGAGAGGCATTGATGGAGCAGGGAGGGGCATTGATGGGGTGGACAGTTGGAGCCTTTTCCCCCCACAATGGAGGTGTCAAATACCAGAGGGCAGAACTGCCATACAACCAGCAAAGTATAAAGGAAATGCACGGGGCGGTTTTTATTATTTTACATAAAGGGCAGTGGGGTGCCTGGAACACACTAGGTGTAGGTGGAGGCAGATATGATAGTGGCATTTGAGAGACTTTTGGATAGGCATTTGGATATGCAGGGAATGGAGGGTCATGGATTATGTCGTCAGATAAGAGTTGGTCTCGACATCCTGTTCAGCACAGACGTCATGGGTCAAAGGATCTGTTCCTGTGCTGTACCTTTCCATGTTGTAACATGTGATGACATGGTGCTTACATCGCCACAGATGAATCAGCGAGATATTCACAAAATAAACTTTATGTCCTGGATTTGATATTGTAACCAGCCTGAGAAGGGACATTCTGCAGGAGTTTACAGCAGAATAGCGCAGACGTTAAGGGCCATTAATCCCACTTGCCGATTTTTTCGGCGACTGCCGGCGTCATATCAGTGTCGCCAAAAGATTTTGAACATTTCAAAATCCAGCGTGGACAACAAAAATGTTACGGCGCTTGGAAAAACACCGCGTGTCATACGTCATCACGCCACGTCTCCACCGCGTCACTGCCGCATCACGTCGTGTCACGCCATTTCACTCCGCTAATTTTTCAGTGACCCGACACGTCAGTCAATGATGCCGGCAGTCGCCAAAAAATCGCCAAGTGGGACAGGCCCTATATGTGGCCAAATACTTGGCACATTAGATTGGGCAGAAGGTTGGATAGGGAAATATTCAGCATGGATGGTGGGAATGTTTAATTTAATTTAGTTTAGTTTAGTTTAGATACAGCGCAGGAAACAGGCCCTTCAGCCCACCGAGTCCACACCAACCAGCAATCCCCGCACACTAACACTATCCTACACACACATGGGACTATTTACATTTATTTCAAGCCAATTAATCTACAAAGCTGCTGAGGTTGAGCAGGCTGGAACTCTATTCCTTGGAATGCAGGAGGGTGAGGGTGATCTGATAGAGGTGTATAAGATCATCAGAGGAATAGATCGGATGGATGCACACAGTCCCTTGCCCAGAGTACGTGAATCGAGGACCAGAGGACATAGGTTTAAGGTGAGGGGGGAAAAGATTTAATAGGAATCTGAGGGGTAACCTTTTCACACAGGTGATTGGAACAAGCCGCCTGAGGAGGTAGTTGAGGCAGGGACTATCCCAACGCTTAAGAAACAATTAGGCAGGTACATGGATGGGACAGGCTGAGAGTGATATGGGCTAAATGCAGGCAGGTGAGACTAGTGTCGCTAGGACATGTTGGCCGGTGTGGGCAAGTTTGGCCAAAGGGCCTGTTTCCACACTGCATCACTCTATGACTCTGTGACACTATATTATGTGTTAGTTGCCATCACTGTACTTGTTCTTGGCCTCCTTACCTTTGTGTGTCAAATTTCTGGATTATCTCACTAATCCACTGAATAGCCAATGGCCCTCAGTGATCAGGTTACTGAGTAATATTGTTCACTGCTGTAAAAAAAAAGTTATGGATGTATTTTAAACTCTACGGCACGGCAGTCTTGCATCTGTGAGAGTAGATCTGTCATCTAATTGTGATGTGTGAAACTGAGCTCAAAGAATTTGGTCATTTGTGTGAGAGGAAAACAAATGGACAATGATGTGGAGGAAGTAACTACAGATACTGGTTTAAACCAAAGATAGGCACATAACGATAGGGCAGCGCGGTGGCCCAGCGGCAGAGTTGCTGCCTCACAGGGCCGGAGACCCAAGTTCGATCCCGACTATGGGCGCTGTCTGTACAGAGTTTGTACATTCTCCCCGTGACCTGCGTGGGTTTTCTCCGGGATATCTGGTCTCCTCCCACACTCCAGAGACCAACATTGGTTGAGCCGCGGGACTGACTACCATCGCCCGGTGGGGTAACAACATATCGCCTCAGCGCAGAGGGAGAATGTGGAGGGAAGAGGCAGTAACATGGCGAAAGTCTTAATGTTACTGTCTCTTCCCTGCACATTCTCCCTCTGCGCTGGAACTCACTGTGGTGGGTGTTAATTTGTGTTTATTGTGTGTTTTGTTATTTATTATTATATGTATGGCTGCAGGCAACGACATTTCGTTCAGACCGAAAGGTCTGAATGACAAATAAAGGATCTAATCTAACATGTTTGTAGGCTCTTTGGCTTGATTTAATTGTAAATTCTCCCTATTGTGTGTGGAATAGTGTTAGTGTGCGGGGATCGCTGGGGAGCGCGGACTCTGTGGACCGAAGGACATGTTTCCGCGCTGTATCTCTAAACCTCACTCCTGGAGATTAGACAATTGCGAAGGGAACGAGCATTAGATGGAAGCAGAGGACGGGCCAGTGATCGTGGGGAGTGGGTCGGAAGGAACTGCAGATGCTGGTTTATACCGAAGATAGACACAAAGTGCTGGAGTAACACAGCGGGACAGGCAGCGTCTCTGGAGAGAAGGAACACGTGACGTTTCGTGTCGAGACCCTTCCTCAGGCTGGTTAGGGAAACTGAGAGTGGTGCGGTCAGACTGATGAGGGGTGTGGGGTGAAGTGTCATCGACGTCATAGAGTCTTACAGCGTGGAAACAGGCCCCAAGGCTCAACCTGCCCACATCGGCCTGGGTGAGTGAGGAAAGTTGCAGTGAAATGGGAAAGTTGGGTGGGGCCAGTTGAAAGTGGGAACTGGTAGTTTGAGGTCATTAGTGGGAACATAAAGTTAAAGCAGGCACACACCTGGCAGAATGCAGAGACCGCAGACACTGGCGGATGCCCAACAGTGAGTGAGACTGCTGAGGCTGGTTCCAGCCTCCAGTCCAGACCTGCCTCGTTGATCTTGTTGTCCTTTTACGAGCATGACTCACATCCTGCCCCCGACTGCAGGCACCGCCCGCTGTCTCTGTTTCATGGCAGCGGAGTTTCCCGAATTGGTCAAACTTTGCTCTCAGTTCCACAAGTTGAAACTTTAACTGACAACCTCGTCGGGAATTCACCAAAGGGTCTTCATTAAGGGCCTGTCCCACTTGGGCGATTTTTTTTCGGCAACTGCCGGCAACGGTCACAGTCATAGCAGGTCACCGAGAAACTGGCGACTGGACTCAACCCCCCTCCCCCCCCCCCCCCCCCCCCCCCCCCCCCACCCCCCCCCCCCCCCCCCCCCCCCCCCCCCCCCATTAGGGCCCATTACTTTAGACTTTGGAGATACAGCGTGGAAACAGGCCCTTAGGCCTGCCGAGCCTGTGTCGACCAGTGATCATTGCCCCGTATACTAGCACTATCCTACACACACCAAGGACAATTTACAATTTTTACCAAAGCCAATTAAACTACTAACATGTACGTCTTTGGAGTGTGGGAGGAAACCAGAGCACCCAGAGAAAACCCACGCAGTCACAGGGATAATGTACAAACTCCATACAGACAGCACCCGTAGTCAGGATTGAACTTAGGTCTCTGGCGCTGTAAGGCAGCAACTCTACCGCTGCGCCATGGTGCCGCCCATTATTTTATGGAACCTTGCCAGGGTCATGCCCGTCATATAAACAAATAAAAACGGGTTGACATCTTCTTTGAGAAAGTGGAAGTGAGAAGAAGTGAAATTGTACAAATCAATTTCGAGGAAATGATTGGATCATTAGTAGTGGGTGTAAAACCACCGTTCTAATATTACCGTTACACAGATCCACTTATTTATTTAAAAGCAATCTAATGTGCTTTAAATATTAATTTGGTTCTTATTGAAACGATTTACTAACATTCTAACACACCGTTGCTCCGGAGAGAAGCAGAACCATTTTTGTTTTTGGAGAATGTTCAGATTTGTAGCTGTAATCTAAAGATTACCCTTTGCTTTTCAATGCGTTTCAAAACTTCATTTCAAAATGATGACTGATCAAATACGAAGAGATAAGGAAACAGAAGCTAGTCTGTTTGAGAAGGTGCTGCAGAAACCACCTGTGGGTTTGGGGATTATTATTGGGCTGTTGTTCAAAGGTTCAAATGTCTGTTTATTGGCACCTGTACCAATTAAGGTACAGTGAAACTTGAATTACCATACGGCATTCTGAAAAATAGCAACACGACACACAACTACATAAGAGTTAACATAAATATAATAATAATAATAATGGATGGGATTTATATAGTGCCTTTCTAGATACTCAATTCAAGGCATTACATCGCATTATTCATTCACTCCCAGTCACACTCAGTGGTGGTGAGCTACTTCTGTAGCCACAGCTGCCCTGGGGCAGACTGACGGAAGCGTGGCTGCTAATCTGCGCCTACGGCCCCTCCGACCACCACCAATCACTCACACACATTCACACGCAGGCAAAGGTGGGTGAAGTGTCTTGCCCAAGGACACAACAACATCCACCACAGCAGGATTCCACACGTCCCTCACTGTGATGGAAGGCAATAAAGTCCAATCTTATTCCTCCTTATTCTCCCGCGATCGGGCCAGTCGAACTATCTGCAGTCGGAGTGGTCAAAGCCCCCGTGTCGGGGCGGTCGGAGCTGTTTAGTTTAATTTAGAGATTCAGCGCAGAAACAGCCCACTGAGTCCGCGCCGACCAGCTATTAATGAATTCATGGCTTCCATGCTGTATGAGATTTTGTGCTGGGGACTGGGGTTTTGCAATTCCCAGACATATTTTAAGGAGCACTATCCTACTCACCAGGGACAATTTACAATTGTTACAGAAGCCAATTAACCTACTAACCTGTACATCTTTGGAGTGTGGGAGATAAGCCGGAAAACCCACACAGGTCACGGGGAGAACGTACAAACAAACTCCGTACAGACAGCACCCATAGGCAGGATCGAACCCGGGTCTCTGGCGCTGTAAGGCAGCAACTCTACCGCTGTGCCACTGTACCACCCTTGTGTGAGCACGAAAAATCGATCCGTCTACAATTCAGCATTTCCGTGTTAGTTCGTCCTGGCCCGATGGAGGAGGAATTTCTTGATTAGTGTGGGTGTCATAGGTTACGGGGAGAAGGCAGGAAAATGGAGTTGAGAAGGAAAGATAGATCAGCCATGATTGAATGGCGGAGTAGACTTGATGGGCCGAATGGCCAATTGGCCTATTTCTGCTATCACTCATGAACTTATGAATACGATTATGCTCTGATTTTAAGAATCAATTTTATCAAATTTAATCAATTTTAAAAAAATCAATAACTTATTGGGAAGGCTACATAAGTGACAACAGCTAACAAGTTTTCTTATGGGAGACGAGGCAAGTAATTAATTAGAGAGTTGCTCCAACATTTAGAGTTAGATCCTCATTGTAACGGCTCAACTCTCTAGTGTTGCAGCTGCCCTGCGTCGCGCTGCAATTCTTTCAGGCGGCAAGACATTAATTAGCCACACAAACCCTTCACGGATCACGACAAAAATACCAAACGCAAGGCTCTTTGTAACGCCCGGGGGGGGAGACCCAGGTCTCGGTTTTATCTGCGCTGGCATTTTTTGCTGAGCCAAAAAAAACCCACCAGTGATTTCATTCCTTGACAAGAGGCTGCAGGTTTTCACGCCAGTGATCTGGAAAAGGATAGCAGGTCTTTGTTCACCAGGTCTACGGGGAATTGTGGAAAAGCGATACTGCTGTCACTTGCTTCACTGTGACCACGTCATTGGAGATTTAAAAAAGAAAAAAAAATCATATTTGACTTCAGGCAAATTAAAACCCACAACGCATATCGAATATTCTTTACTCCAAGAGGAAATAAAAGGTCTTCTTTCATTACAAAATATGATGAATGTATTTCTGGGATTTCTGGCAATGGGATTATTTCCTTTTATTGATTTGTTATTCATTGTAGCTCCTTATTGTGTTATGTATTCACACTAATCAATGATACTGTTGCACCTTTCAAAATGAAAACATTCAAACCAGAGAATATTGTAGTTCTGAGTCTCTAAGTAAAAATCTGTACTATATAGTTTCATGGATAAAAATTGCTAATATACTGAAGGAGGGTCTCGCCCCAAAATGTCACGTATCCATGTTCTCCAGACATGCTGCTTGCCCTGCTGAGTTACTCCAGCACTTTGTGTCCTTTTATGTATTAACCAGCACCTGCAGTTCTTAGTTTCCACTAAAATTCTTCTTTGATCCATTTCATTCTTGCATAAGAAAATTACATTTAGGTATACTGATAGATATGAAAATTCCAGCCAACATTTCCTACAAGGTATTCTAATCTTCTGTTATGGTGAAGAGAAAGCTCCATCCAAGACCGCAAGAAATTGCAGAGATTTGTGGATGCAGCCCGGACCATCACGCAAACCAACCTCCCTTCCATTGACTCCATCTACACCTCACGCTGCCTCGGCAAGGCCAGCAGCGTAATCAAGGACCAGCCAGTCTCACCCCGGTCACTCCCTCTTCCTCTCTCCCATTAGGCAAGAGATACAGAAGTGTGAAAACGCACACCTCCAGATTCAGGGACTGTTTCTTCCCAGCTGTTATCAGGCAACTGAACCATCCTACCACCAAGTAAAGAGTGGTCCTGACCAACCATCTACCTCATTGGAGACCCTCAGGCTATCTTTAAGCAGATTTAACTTGCACTGCGGTATCATCTGTACACTCTGGACAGCTTGATTGCAAATCATATACAGTCTTCCGCTTGACTGGATAACACGCAACAAAACAGCTTTACACTGTACCTCGGTACACGGGACAATAACTAAACAAAACTAAAAATAAGAATATTAGATTGTCTTAGACACACAGTGTTCATTCTTAGAACCACAATGAGCACGGCGCAGAGACAAAGCTACCACTGGCGGAGTTTGTAGATAATACTGAGCTCGCGGGTCACAGAATCAACCCGACATTTTACAGAAAACCTCGTTGTACTAATCAATTGTTGTCCAGACCACACGTTTGGCCGCCATCTCAGAGCTGCTTAACCAATTACCAGGTAAGCACTTTAGTCAAGAATTAAGTCAAGAGTGTTTCATTGTCATCTGGCTTGAAGCGGAACAATGAAATTCTCACTTACAGCAGCACAACTGGGAAGTAGACATTGTACTGCACGTATGGGTGTATATATGCACAAGTTCTATACGCTGCATGTGTGTATGTGTGTGAATGCTATATAAATACATACACACAAACACACACACACACGCACATATATACACACACACACACACATATACACACACATATACACACACACACACACACGCACATATATACACACACACACACACACACACATATACACACGCACATATACACACATATACACACACACACACACACACACACACACACACATACACACACACACATATATTTATTTATCTTGATACCTGTACCTAGTTTTGTGATATTGTTTTTAAATTGTGTCCTGTGTATTTTATGTTTGTATATTATGCACCAATGGAATGGCAATAATGATTTTGTTGTATGCAGTGCTTACAATGGCAACTAAAGGCATTCACATACACCACACATATACACACACATACACATACACACAAACATATACACACACATACATACACACACACATATACACAAACATACACACATATACATACATTAACACACACACACGCACACACGCACGCACCAAGTCTATAGAGTTCAGAGCCTATTTGGAGGTTGGAGTGTTTAATACCCTGATGGTTGCAGGGAAGAAGCTGCTCCTGAAGATTGCTTTAGAGCCAATTGTGTCAATGAGCCTTGACAGCAGAGAGTCTTGTCTAAGCATGGCTCGACAATTTTTCAACACGAACAGAAAAACCACAGGGACACATTATTCTTCTCCCAGTAGTCTTGGTCCACCCTTGGCTGCATCTCGTTTAATTAAGACATTGCAAGATAGGTCAGAATCAAAACAGTGCTACGCTACATTTAATGTTCTGCATGCAGAGTGCCAGAGTCTCACAAGAGCATCTGGCTGTTCCCTGGATCTGTCTCGGGTCCCAGTTTCAATACGTCTTTTTAAAAATCGTGATGCAAATGTTTATCATGCTCCCTCCAGAATGAACGAGCTTTAGTTTAAGGCCATAGACCCATGATAAGGTGAATGTACGGAGTCTTTTACCCAGAGTAAAGGGATCAAACAGCAGAGGAACATAGGTTGATGGCGAGAGGGGAAAGATTTAGTTTAGTTTATAGATACGACGCGGAAACAGGCCCTTCGGCCCACCACATTCAGACCGACCAGCGATCCCCGCATATTGCCATCATCCCACACACATTGGGGACAGTTTTACAATTATACCAGGCCAATTAACCGACAAACCTGTACGTCTTTGGAGTGTGGGAGGAAACCGAAGATCCCGAGGAGACCCACGCAGGCCACGGGGAGAACGCACAAACTCCGTACAGACAGCACCCATAGTCAGGATCGAACCTAAGTCTGTAAGGCAACAACTCCACCACTGCGCCACCGCGCCGCCCTTTAATAGGAGCCTGAGGGGCAACTTCTTCACACAGTGGGTGGTGGGTGTATGGAACAAGCTGTCAGAAGACGTATTTGAGGCATGCACTGTAACATTTAAAAGACCGTTGGACAGGTACATGGATAGTAATGTTTAGAGGGATATGGGCCAAATGCGGGCAGGTGAGACTAGTGTAGGTGGGGAAGATTGTCTTGGATTTTAAATTAGGTACCACCAGCTTATAGACACTAAAATAAAAATTCTATATGAAATACAACTGTGGGAGTGAATCAAGCTGTAAGATTTATTTGTACAATCTAAAATGGAGGGTGGCGCGGTGGCGCAGCGGTAGAGTTGCTGCCTTACAGCGCCGGAGACCCAGGTTCGCTCCTGAATACAGCTGCTGTCTTTACAGAGACAGCACCTACATCTTTGGGATGTGGGAAGAAACCGGAGCGCCCGGAGAAAACCCACGTGGTCACGGGGAGAACGTACTTGTACGTTCTCCCCGTGACCACGTGGGGTTTCTCCGGGCGCTCCAGTTTGCTCCCACATCCCAAAGACGTGGGTTATTTGACCTCCGTTAAAGCACAGGGCGTTGAACTAGTGTGAGCGGGAGATCGATGGTCTGCACGGGCTCGGTGGGTCGAAGGGCCCGGTGTTCCTGCTCTGTATCTCTGCACGTGTATCTCAATAAACGTGACTCTATCAAGTCAAGTCATGTTTATTCGTCACATACACACACACATACGAGATGAGCAGTGAAATGAAAAGTGGCAATGCTCGCGGATTGTGCAAAAAAACAAACTACAAACAGAATGGAACAGAATCACATATTCACATATTACATATTTGTGGGAGGGGAGAAAATGAAAACCAATAGCAATTTTAAAAAGACACCACATAACAGTAAAATGGTTCAGTATAGTTAGTCCCTGGAGAGATAGGAGTTTACAGTCCTAATGGCCTCTGGGAAGAAACTCCTTCTCATCCTCTCCGTTCTCACAGCATGGCAACGGAGGCGTTTGCACCTGCCGACTGGGTCAAAACCATGATGTTTTTATCCCGTTAGACTTTAGACCAAGTTGACAATTAGCAAACGCTTTCTCCCTTCTTGTCCAAGCATTTGTTTGGCAAAAATCTTTACCTACGATTATTATTTAGGCTCAACCTGAGTGTGAACTCAACTGAAAATATCACGTTTCTAATACTGGTTGACGATAGACATCGGCAGGAGGTAGTACACATTGCTGCAGGGGTAACTACTCGGGTCTCTACTTATTAGTTTAGATTAATTTAGATTAAGAACTTGGTTTCAGAAGTCAATGCAAGCAGTCAGATGTGTAGATGATACAGGCCCAAAGAAAGAATCTGAGAAGGCTCCAGGGATCGGCTGCGAGAGATGCATTAAATATGTAAGTGACAGGTGAAATTTAATATCAATAACACAGTAAGGATATGAAATAACCATGAAGCTATTCTGTGAGAGGTGACACAGTAGCTTAAGGGTTGCACGAGATTTGGGAAACTTTTGCAGACTCAGTTTTTTTTACTTGACGGCATTATGACAATGGAATCCTTCGTAATGGCGCAGCGGGTGGGGCTGCTGACCCAGAGGTACCCAGATCGGTCTTGACCACGTCTCTAGTTTGTGTGCAGTTTGCACGTTCTCACCGTGACCGCGTGCGTTTCCGGTTTTCTCCCACATCCCAAAGAACGCGCGGGTTTGAAAGTCAATTGGCCGCTGTCCCTTGCGCCTTGTGTGCGGGGCGCGGACGAGAAAGCGGGGTGACACGGGACTATTGCGAATGGGAGATTGATGGTTAACATGGACTCGGGGAGGGCTGAAGGGCCTGTTTCCATGCTGTCTCTCTAAACTGTAAACAACTCAAAACCCTAATCTCTAGTGCACGGGGTGATCGCAGGTCGGCACGGACTTGGTGGGCTGAAGGGTCTGTTTCCACACTGCATCTTTAGCCAGAGGGTGGTGAATCTGTGGAATTCATTGCCTCAGAAGACTGTGGCCAAGTCAATTGATTTTTTTTAAAGCAGAAATGGACAGATTATTTTCGTGCGGGTGACATAGAAACACAGAAACATAGAAAATAGGTGCAGGAGTAGGCCATTCGGCCCTTCGAGCCTGCACCGCTATTCAATATGATCATGGCTGATCATCCAACTCAGTATCCTGTTCCTGCCTTCTCTCCATACCCCCTGATCCCTTTAGCCACAAGGGCCACATCTAACTCCCTCTTAAATATAGCCAATGAACTGGCCTCAACTACCTTCTGCGGCAGAGAGTTCCAGAGATTCACCACTCTCTGTGTGAAAAAAAATGTCCTCATCTCAGTCCTAAAAGATTTCCCCCTTATCCTTAAACTATGACCCCTTGTTCTGGACTTCCCCAACATCGGGAACAATCTTCCTGCATCTAGCCTGTCCAACCCCTTAAGAATTTTGTAAGTTTCTATAAGATCCCCCCTCAATCGTCTAAATTCTAGCGAGTACAAGCCGAGTCTATCCAGTCTTTCTTCATATGAAAGTCCTGACATCCCAAGAATCAGTCTGGTGAACCTTCTCTGTACTCCCTCTATGGCAAGAATGTCTTTCCTCGGATTAGGAGACCAAAACTGTACGCAATACTCCAGGTGTGGTCTCACCAAGACCCTGTACAACTGCAGTAGAACCTCCCTGCTCCTATACTCAAATCCTGACAGAGGCTATGGAGAGACGGCAGGAGCATGGTGTAAAGAGGGAAAGATAGATCAGCCATGATTGAATGGCGGAGTAGACCTAATTCTATATCTAATAATAAATGGCCTCATTCTGCTCCTATCACATGAACTTATCTCTATGATACGATTTGATGAACCTTTATTCATCCCCAGAGGGAAATTGGTCTGCCGACAATCACAACACACAAGGTACACAAAAAAACTTGTGTTTTTAAATTAAAAGTGAAAACAAAAGGAAAAGACAAGCGATGGCTGTCTGGCTGCCGTGTGCACAGCACCTTCACTGGAACAAACAAACAAACAAACACACAAACACAGATTTATCTCCTGGGCAGAGGATTCTAAACTAGAGGGTGTAAAGGGCCTGTACCACTTTCACGACATAATTCACCGCCATTTTTACTCAAGGACATTTTTCATCAGGTTAGAAAAAACGTCCCGACCTACTTGATGCCACAAGTACCTACGACTAGCATCACGGCCTGCTACGACCTCCTACGACCTCGTGACGACCATGCTGCGAGTATGAATCAAGGGCAAACTCGGCTGAGGTCGTGAATTATGTCATGAAAGTGGGACTGGCCCTTGAGGCAGCAACTCTACCACTGTGCTGCCTCCAAATATATAGTTTTGAATAATCCTGTAATAATCAGTGAAACCAGCTTCAATATTTATGTGAATACTTGCATTTAAATTCCACAGCTGTCACGATGGGAATCCTCTGATGAATTGCTGAGGCCGCTGCGTGCTAGTTCAGGGCGGAAAACAACATCGACTGTAACCTGAAGGCACTGAAGATGTCAAGATTTAATGGAAATATAATTGTGGAACAGAACCAAAAACTAATCTTTAAAATTGGACCAACTTCAAGAATGTTTTCTTCATATGAAAGGTATTTCAATACATGTAACTGACCTCCCTTCCAGACAAACATTTAAGATGCAGTTGGATCCTATTGCGAGGGTACTGGGACATTTTGGAGTGAATACATTATAGACAATAGGTGCAGGAGCAGGCCATTTGGCCCTTCGAGCCAGCACCACAATTCAATGTGATCATGGCTGGTCATCCCCAATCAGTGCCCCGTTCCTGCCTTCCCCCCATATCCCCTGATTTCGCTATCTTTAAGATTTCTAGCTCTCTCTTGAAAGTATCCAGAGAACTGGCCTCTGAGGCAGATAATTCCACAGACTCACAACTCTCTGTGTGAAAAAGTGTTTCCTCATCTCCGTTCTAAATGGCTTATGCCTTATTCTTAAACTGTGGATTGTAGTTTAAGTGGATCTTAACCTAACACATTGTATTAGCTGATTGTCTTGAGATTTTGTAGTGGGCAGCACCAGTTTACGGGTGATTTATTTTTAAACTCGGGAGAGCTCTTAGGTAAACTCGCATCGTGGGTCAGGGCCTTAAAAGTGACAAGGAAAGGGGTCTGAGGAAAGCTCTCAACCCAAAATGTCACCTATTCCTTTCCTCCAGAGATAATACCTAACCCGCTGAGCTGCATCAGCATTTTGGGTCTGTCCACAAGAAAAGATAGTGTGATAAACATAGAAACATAGAAATTAGGTGCAGGAGTAGGCCATTCGGCCCTTCGAGCCTGCACCGCCATTCAATATGATCATGGCTGATCATCCAACTCAGTATCCCGTACCTGCCTTCTCTCCATACCCTCTGATCCCCTTAGCCATAAGGGCCACATCTAACTCCCTCTTAAATATAGCCAATGAACTGGCCTCGACTACCCTCTGTGGCAGAGAGTTCCAGAGATTCACCACTCTCTGTGTGAAAAAAGTTCTTCTCATCTCAGTTTTAAAGGGTTTCCCCCTTATCCTTAAGCTGTGACCCCTTGTCCTGGACTTCCCCAACATCGGGAGCAATCTTCCTGCATCTAGCCATATCCAGACAAACATGATAAGCAGACAAGTATGATAAGGCATATTCAGAATGTGTTTGCTCCCAGAATCAGTCTGAAGAAGGGTTTCGGCCCGAAACATCACCTATTTCCTTCGCTCCATAGATGCTGCTGCACCCGCTGAGTTTCTCCAGCAATTTTGTGTACCTTCAGAATGTGTTTGCCGATTTAAATTTCAATTACCTAAAGAGAGAACTAAAATTGCTGTATGTTGTTATAAATCCGCTAAACGTGGTGTTAAATTTGATGATAGGGTGAAAACAGATTCTAAATGGGAACTGTAGTGGGAATGCACGCCTGCTCTGGAGACTGGTTCTCAGAGCGCAATTTTGATCATAATTGTTTCAAATTACTATAATTTAGATTTGTCTCCAGCAGTATGAATCTGCCTTCATGCCCAAGTGAGGAGGGAGACATGTTTGTAGAGCGGTAGCTCAGGTTTTCCGCATCCATTCACACTTCCTAGATCAAGTGGCATCAAGTGGAACAGCTCGAGCAAGTTGGCCATAACACTACGCAATGGATGCAGGTGGCTGAAGAGAGTCAACAGGGTTTTATTCTCAAATGTCCCAGGAAGAACAATGAGATTCTTACTTGTAGCAGCACAACAGAATATGCAAACATAGTACACTGTAAACTATATAATAAACAAGGGAAAAAACGTTCAGTGTGTGTGTATATACATATATACATGTATACGTATATACACTGTACACACACACACACACACATATACATACACACACACACACACACACACACACACACATACAAACACACACACACACACACACACACACACACACACACACACACACACACACACACACACACACACACACACACACACACACACACACACACACACACACACACACACTGTGGCTGGGATTGATGATGTATTTTAGGGCATGTTGGTAGCTAGGTTTCTTGCGTAGAAGCTTAGTGTTTAGTTCAGTTTAGGACCAAGGCAAGGCAAGGCAAGGCAAGTTTATATGTATACCACCTTTCAACAACAAGGTAATTCAAAGTGCTTTACATAAAACATTAAAAGCATTGGAAAGAAACACATATGAAATGACATTTAGATGTAAAACCATTTTTAGATTATTCAGATAAAATAATTACAAAATTAAAAGCAATCAAATAAAATATTTAAACTAGAATAAAACCAGGAATAGAAGTTACAGTGCAGTATAGGCAATTAATAAACTGTATTGTTTACTGAAGGGCAGCGGCAAACAGAAAAGTCTTCAGTCTAGATTTAAAAGAGCTGATAGTTGCAGCAGACCTGCAGTTTTCTGGGAGTTTGTTCCAGATATGTGGTGCATAAAAACTAAATGCTGCCTCTCCATGTTTAGTTCTGACTCTGGGGACACAGAGCAGACCTGTCCCAGACGATCTGAGAGGTCTGTGTGGTTCGTAGCTAAGCAGAAGATCAGAAATGTATTTTGGCCCTAAACCATTCAGTGCTTTGTAAACCAACAGTAGTATTTTGAAATCAATTCTTTGACAGACAGAAAGCCAGTGTAAAGACCTCAGAACTGGAGTAATGTGATCTACTTTTTTGGTCTTAGTGAGGACTCGAGCAGCAGTGTTCTGAATTAACTGCAGCTGTCTGATCGACTTTTTAGGGAGACCTGTAAAGACACTGTTACAGTAGTCGAGCCTACTGAAGATAAATGCATGGACAAGTTTTTCCAAATCCTGCTGAGACATAAGTCCTTTAATCCTT
The DNA here is from genome assembly GCF_028641065.1 of Leucoraja erinaceus. Lineage (NCBI taxonomy): Eukaryota > Metazoa > Chordata > Chondrichthyes > Rajiformes > Rajidae > Leucoraja > Leucoraja erinaceus. The sequence goes on from NC_073397.1 coordinate 32,254,304, forward strand.
GATATATTCTTTAGGTGATAGTAGGCTGACTTTGTGACTGTTTTTATGTGGCTGTTGAAGTTCAGGTCTGACCAGCATGGGGAAGGTGTACCCTTAGACCATGCAAAGTGTAACGGAGACAATGCGAAATGTAACAATGACAGGAGGAGTTTTCTACCGTTTAAAGCGATAAGCTGGAGTTCGATGAAGATTATAGTGTACGAGTCGGAAGAAGTTTGGATGTACCTTATTGTTTTTCATCAACAACAAAGAATTTATTAATCAAAAGACTGTGTTTTGAAGATTTATCTGTGAAGAAGCTCTGAAGGTCGCATGCATATAAAGACATTCCCCTTAACCATGCAGTTCACTTAGCAGCTAGAGGGAGTAATCTCTTGAACAATATAGAAATCTGCTGCGACAATGATTTCAATGTTAAAATGACTGGAATTAAGTTTTGCAATCTAATTATGAATCTTTCGTCCATAAAATCCCATGGCTGGTAAGTTTGAAATCTTCTCATTCAATAATCATCATAATCATAATCATACTGCCTCATCCAGTTCTCTGGATACTTTCCAGAGAGAGTTAGATAGGGCTCTTAAAGATAGCGGAGTCAGGGGATATGGGGAGAAGGCAGGAACGGGGTACTGATTGTGGATGATCAGCCATGGTCACAGTGAATGGCGGTGCTGGTTCGAAGGGCCGAATGGCCTACTCCTGCACCTATTGTCTATTGTCTATTTATTAGCAATATACGAGGAATTTGATTTGCCATACAGTCATACCAATAAAAAGCAACAAGACGCACAAAATACATTTTAACATAAACATCTATTTAAGCTCTAAAGCTGAAAGTAGCATTGTCCAGATTGCATCTGCACTCCCACAAGTGGTGAAATCCAATGCCGCCTGCAACTTACCTCATTCAGTGTTCCTCGTAATATCGACTTAGATAATGTCTCAGCCACGCCGTAAACTGCAACTCTGGTTTTAAGCTGCATTCCTGACGCATGACCTCCTGTTAGCGGGCCATGCCAACATACACACATACATTTTGTGTGAAAACTGTGCCCTGACCGGCTCTCAAGAATATAGCCTACCTTTTTTGTGAGTTCAGAGACACAGCACGGAAACAGGCCATTCGGCCCACTGAGTCCCTGCCGACCAGTGTTCACCCCGTACACCAACACTACACTGCACACTGGGGATGATTTACAATTTTACTGAAGCCAATTAGCCTACAAACCTGCACGTCTTTGGAGTGTGAGAGGAAACCGGAGTACCCGGAGCAAACTACGCGGTCACAGAGAGAACGTACAAACTCTGTACAGACAGCACCCGTGGTCAGGATCAAAGCCGGGCCTGTAAGGCAGCAATTCCACTGCTACTGGTATTGGCTACAGGGAGAGGTTGGATTAGGGTTCCCAACATTCTCACTCCCAAATAAGGGACAAAAGGTCAAAATACAGGACAAATTCCCGACATCGATTCGTTGACCAGCTCGGCCGTGGCTGGGTGAATGATGAGTTGGCCCGGGTGCTGGACCGCACACAAAGCCCAGCTGGCGGGCGGGGCCAGCTGAGGAGTTTTGGCCTGGGCAACGTCGCGTGCAAAGTCCAGCGCCCCATCCAACTCATGAACCGATGATCGACCATGAGAAGGAGGGGTGGTGGTGTTGGCGGTAAGCGAAGGTCCGAAGGTCGGACAGCTGGCCGGCTGCCGACCGACAGGGCCACAGGCGAGGTGCTGCTGCTGCACTCCACGGGCTGCACTACGTCGGGCAGGTGAGGCGGGGCCGGACGTGGAGCTCCGACCCGACGAGTTCCTCGACCTGAGTAGTAGCAGTAAAATACGGAACAAGGGCAGTCACGTAAGGGACATACCAATTTAGCCCAATATACGGGATGTCCCGGCTAATACGGGTCAGTTGGCAACCCTAGTTGGATAAACTTCCAATGTTCTCTCTGGAGTGTCGTATGCTGTGGGGATATCTGATAGACGTGTATTTGAGAGGCATAGCTGGGTGGACAGTCAGAACCTTTAACGCAGGTTGGAGAAATCAAATGTTAGAGACCAGTGCAGCATGGTGGCGCAGCGGTAGAGTTACAGCCTTACAGTGCCAGAGATCCAGGATCGATCCTGACTGCGGGTGCATGTCTGTACAGAGTCTGCACATTCTCCCCGCGACCTGCGTGGGTTTTCTTCAAGATCTTCGGTTCTCTCCCACGCTCCAAAGACCTGCAGGTTCGTGGGTTCATCGGCTTGGTGTAAATGTAAAATTGTCCCTCGTGTGTGTCGGGTAGTGTTGAATTGAGGGGAACGAAGGGCCTGTTAAACTAAACTAAAGATGAGAGTCATAGATGGGGTAGACAGTCAGAACCTTTATCCCAGGATGGGAGAATTGAATGCTCGAGGGATGGCTTTAAGGTGAGAAGGGCAAAGTATAAAGGAGGTGTGACAATAGACAATAGACAATATAAGATAGGTGCAGGAGTAGGCCATTCGGCCCTTCGAGCCAACACCGCCATTCACTGCGATCATGGCTGATTATCCACAATCAGTACCCCGTTCCTGCCTTCTCCCCATATCCCCTGACTCCACTATCTTTAAGAGCTCTATCTAACTCTCTCTTGAAAGCATCCAGAGAATTGGCCTCCACTGCCTTCTGAGGCAGAGAATTCCACAGATTCACAACTGTCTGGGTGAAAAAAGTTTTTCCTCATCTCCATTCTAAATGGCTTACCCCTTATTCACAAACTGTGGCCCCTGGTTCTGGACTCCCACAACATCGAGAACATGTTTCCTGCCTCTAGTGTGTCAAATTCCTTAATAATCTTATATGTTTCAATAAGATCCCCTCTCATCCTTCACGTGGGAGATTGCAACCTTCACGTGGTCCACCCTGTTTCGACTAATGCAATCAATCCCACATGCACAAGCAAATAGATAAAATAGAACAAGTTGGCCTACAAATTTAGGCTGTGCACCGCCATGCACAAGAAGAAGTTCCTTCTAAATTCCAGAGTGTACAAGCCCAGCTTGTGGAGGCAGGAGGTGGTGGTGGTTGATATTTACGTTCAGCTTTTACATTCATCGTGTTTGCTTACAGCAGCCCAAGCTGAACCCATCAAAATGATAAATAGCAGCTTCAGTCAGAATCACCTGTGAATTATGGGCATGGGTATATTAAAGCATTTACCCTTCCTCTGCCAACACAGGGAGCTGATACCAAGAAGCTGTGGATTTTCAGCATGGTCATCTCTATGATTTAAGCACAAACAGCCTCATGAAATGTGCAGAACTATTTAATGGAAAACTTAACTATCCTAAAGTTCCTAAACTCCTGCTGTCTCTTGCCTTAAAAGCTGCAGTGCATTCATGAGAATCAGTGGCTGGATGCTGCTTCATTAGTCACATGTGCAACTGCACACTCATATCTATATTTGCATATTTACACATGGGGGCGCCACCATGTTTAGGCTCCATCTCCAATGTCTGGTCGGCCCGGGCGCTTGGTCTACTGGAGCGGTTCCCGATCCAGGCGAGCCCCAGGCTCCAGCAGGGCCTTCCTCCGTCACCTTCCACTGGCTCGGCCCACGAACCAGACATCCCTCTCCTCTCCTCGCCCGGCCATCTTTGTATCCCGGGGGTGCCTTGAAGCTGCTGGAGGCACCATCACGGTTCACCCTCCTACAGGCCCTTGCTCCTCACGTCCAGCGTCTCCATCCCGGTTCCACGGTCCGACGAGCCTTCAGGTTCCTCGAGGCGGGATGCATTTCAGGGGGATGAGTTTGAACAATTTTTCACGGATAGGATGTTGTATGCAAGTTGTTTAAAGCAACAGAATATACTCATTAAAAATGATATTGAGGTGTTTAAGTTTAGTTTAGTTTGGTTTAGAAAAGCAACGCGGCCCCAAGCTCCTGTTTAATACCGTCAAAGTTGACATTTCCCTCAGTTTAAAAAATGCAACTTGTGGACCAGATTTGTTTATTCAATTCTTGTTTAGTTAAGAGGTACAGTGCGGGAACAGGCCCTTCGGCCCTACCGAGTCCGTGTCGACCTGCGATCCTCACACACTAACACTATCCTATACGCTGGGGACAATGTACAGTTTTACCAAGGCAATTAACCTACAAATCTGTATGTCTTTGGAGAGGGGGAGGAAACCGGAGCACCCGGAGAAAATCTATGCAAGTGATAGGAGCAGAATTAGGCCATTCGGCCCATCAAGTTTACTCTGCTATTCAATCATGGTTGATCCATCTCTTCCTCCTAGCCCCATTCTCTTGCCTTCTCCCCATAACCGCAGGCACTGGTGTATACATGGCACAACCACGAGGCATGATAGTCCATGAAAGGGCAACACGGTGGTGCATCGGTAGAGTTGCTGCCTTATAGCGCCAGAGACCCGGGTTCGATCCCGACTACAGGTGCTGTTTGTACGGAGTTTGTACGTTCTGCCTGTGACCTGCGTGGGTTTTCTCCGGGTGCTCCGGTTTCCTCCCACAGTCCAAAGACGTACAGGTTTGTCGGTCAATTGGCTTGGCGCAAATGTTAAAAAGTGTCCCTTGTGTGTGTTGAGGGTAGTGTTAATGTGCGGGGATCGCTGGTCGGCGCAGACTCGGTGGGCCGAAGGGCCTGTTCCCGCACTGTACCTCTTAACTAAGCAAGAATTGAATAAACAAATCTGGTCCACAAGTTGCATTTTTTAAACTGAGGGAAAAGTCAACTTTGACGGTATTAAACAGGAACTTTCAAAAAATCTATCCCAGCCAGAGAGAACATCATCCCTGCATCTCGCTCACAAGCCTCTTAAGATTTTTGTACTTTTCAATGCGATCATTCCTCGTTCTTCAAAGATTGGAGATCATAGCTCCAGCCTCCTTCATCCTCTCAGATCAGAGGCTTCCGATTCAATCTGGCGAGTCTTTGTTCTTTGCTTTCCCCACGAGCGAGTATTTCCTCACTTTGGCAGGGAGCGCGGAACTGCACAAAACACATTTCAAACGTAATCTATGTTTAGAGCCCAATATAATTGAAGAAAGATACCTATAATCTTGTAATGAAATTCTCTTGCCATGAAGGTCAACATTCCATTGGCACTCCTAATTATCTGCTGGTTTTGGACGAGGCTTTCGCTAAGCTTTATCTAGAATTCTGTGCTCAGTATTAGTATCTCAATTATAAGAGGCCTTGGAATAGGTTCAAAGAATTGGATGGCTGGACGGTTCGCCAGCTCTCAGCTTTACAACGGGATTTGAAATGTTGTGTCTTTTCACTCCACACTGATACAGGTTTAAAGGAAATTTAATTGAAGTGTTTGAAAAAAGGGTCTTCACTGTGTCCATTCACATGGATAATATATCATTGGGTAAACGCAGGAACGTGTGGTGTTATGGGATATATTAATGGCAGCAATTGTCACGGTTCAGCGCTGGAAGACTAATCTAGACACAGCGAGCTGTTGATACACAAGACAAATCATTAGTTTAGCTTAGTGAGATACAGCGTGGATCCAGGCTCTTCAGCCTACTGAGTCCACGCCAACCAGCGTTCCCCACACATTACCACCAGCCTACACACGCTAGGGACAATTTACACTTTTACCAAGCCAATTAACCCACAGACCTGTACGTCTTTGGAGGAAACCGGAGCACCCGGAGGAAACCCACGCGGTCACAGGGAGAACATACAAACACTGAACACACAGCAGCCGCAGTCAGGATTGAACTCTGGTCTCTGGCGTTGTAATGCAGCAACTCTACTGCTGCGCCCCATATCATAAATGGGTAACAACATACAAATTACAACCAAATTAGATTCCTTGTTTGCAAATATTACATGAAAAAGTGTTGAAAATTCGTGAACATTGAAAAATATGTGCCCTTGAACAGTGAACCACTGCTTACTTCTAAAAGCCCTGTCCCACGGTACGAGTTCATTCCAAGAGTTCTCCCGAGTTTGCCCTGATTCGAACTCGGAGATTTACGGTAATGGCCACTCGTCGGTACTCGGGGCTCTCGTGGACATTTATCATCATGTTGAAAAATCTTCACGCGTCTTCCCGTGCTTACCTGTCGTCAGCGAGTCTTCCCGAGTACCTGCCGTTAGCGCTGAGAGACGTCCCCGAGCTCCGTCGTACCCGCTACGTTCATTCCCCGTGCTTACCACGAGTTTGATTTTTTTTTAAACTCGGGAGAGCTCTTGGAATGAACTCGTACCGTGGGACAGGGCTTTTACTTTGTCCACCGATGGTTAATATGCTGCTTCAAGCCTCCAATCCTTGGTTGTGAACAGTGAAAGAAAACAGATCCCTTCAGAATAATAAATAATTCACTTTAGCATCAAAAAGTTTGCAGGTGAATAAATAATCGGCCTTTCGCATCAGGGCAGATGGATTTTGTTTGCGCCATCCATCAATAATTACTAGCATTTCTGTCCATAATCCTCTTATCTTCCAAAATTATTTGACCGTTTTCCAGAACATAGTTTCAACTCATGAATGTAATCAGATTATTCCGTAGAACCTGAAGATTTATTTCAAAACATGCCTCACATTTGAAAAATAAATATAGACAAGAATCCCATCTCTGGACCAGACCATAAACAGACATTGCAAAGGGTCTGATGATAAATCGTCTGTGTTCTGCTCAAATTACTGCATTTACCTGAAATTTTTCTTTGGTCAAATGTTCTGGCAAGGCTCTGTTGAACGCAGAATAAATCACTCTCAGATTTTGAACGTGCACTCCTGGAGTTTACCTTTAATTGAAAAAAAAGGGCCTTGGTTAGATTATTGAGCAGATAGAACGAGCATACAACTAAGATTGCAAGATTCAACTTTGGCCAATTAACCTACAAACCCGTACGTCTTTGGGGCATGGGAGGAAACCGGAGCACCCGGAGAAAACTCACCTGGTCACGGGGAGGAAGTACAAAGTCCGTGCAGGCAGCACCCCTAGTCAGGATTGAACCCAGGTCTCGGACGTTGCAAGGCAGCAACTCTACCGTTGCGCCACCGTGCCGCTTGTACATTAATTTTCTGACCTAAAACACGAGCGAATCCTAAAACATGTCATGGATGATCTTCCCCCCTTCGACTTACAATTTATTTTTGTTCAAATGAAAATTGATGTACATGTGTAGACATGATAGTTGGGACGGTTATCTCATGCCTAGTGTTGGCGTGATTCAAAATCTAAAGACAGCACGCCAATTTTTGGTTTATTCATTATTGCCTTATTTCTTTCCAAAAAAAAAACATACTCATGTATAGACTATAACAAAGGTACACAAAAATGCTGGAGAAACTCAACGGGTGAGGCAGCATCTATGGAGCGAAGGAAAAAGGCAACGTTTCGACCCGAAATGTTGCCTATTTCCTTCGCTCCATAGATGCTGCCTCACCCGCTGAGTTTCTCCAGCATTTTTGTTTACCTTCGATTTTCCAGCATCTGCAGTTCCTTCTTAAACATGAACCATAACATGTCTGTCCCATCTACATACAGTAGTTCCGCTTGTCATCAAAGCATAAACATCTGTGATCCGCAACTCTCTTTCTTAAAGTATTTGAAACATCGGCATCACATAAATATGAGCAAATTCACAAATATTTAAGACCAGGCTTTATAGAAACAAAGAAACATAGAAAATAGGTGCAGGAGTAGAGGCCATTCAGCCCTTTGAGCCTGCACCGCCATTCAATATGATCATGGCTGATCATCCAACTCAGTATCCTGTACCTGCCTTCTCTTCATACCCCCTGATCCCTTTAGCCACATGGGCCACATCCAACTCCCTCTTAAATATAGCCAAAGAACTGGCCTCAACTACCTTCTGTGGCAGAGAATTCCACAGATTCACCCCTCTCTATGAAAAAAATTATTTTCTCATCTCGGTCCTAAAAGACTTCCCCCTTATCCTTAAACTGTGAACCCTTGTTCTGGAGTTCCCCAACATTGGGAATAATCTTCCTGCATCTAGCCTGTCCAACCGCTTAAGAATTTCTTCGAGTTTCTATAAGATCCCCCCTCAATCTTCTAAATTCTAGCGAGTACAAGCCGAGTCTATCCAGTCTTTCTTCATATGAAAGTCCTGCCATCCCAGGAATCAGTCTGGTGAACCTTCTCTGTACTCCCTCTATGGCAAGAAAGCTACATAGACTTCCCAAGTCCATGCAAACTGCTTGGGATCAAAAGAGGGATATAAAAATATCTGTGATTTATTTGGGCTGCACCGTGGCGCAGAGGTAGAGTTGCTGCCTCCCAGCGGCAAAGACCCAAGTTTGATTCATACTACGGGTGCTGTCTGTACGGAGTTTGCACGTTCTCCTTGTGACTGTGGGGTTTTCTCTGGTTTCCTCCCACGCTCCAAAGACGTACAGGTTTGGAGGCTAATTGGCTTCTGTAAATTGTCCCTAGTTTGTAGGGTAGAACTAGTGTATGGGTGATTATGGGTCGCTGCTCACTAGGTGAGCTGAAGGGCCTGTATCAACACTGTATCTCTAAACTAAACTAAACTAAACCAAAATATTGGGAAAGGAGGAGGTAGGGTCCTGACCTAAAACATCGCCTATCCATGCTCTCCAGGGATGCTGCCTGACCCGCTGAGTTACTCCAGCTCTTTGTGTCTTGGTTGTAAACCAACATCTGCAGTTCCGTGTTTCTACGGAAGGAAGCCATTGATTGCCTTATGATTGTCCAACGTTCAATCAGATCATGATTGATCTGTATATTGATCTGTATATTAACTGCAGAATCCAAGCTCGGTTGCTTAATCCTTGATGTTGTTGCCCAACAAAGAAACCATCGATCTTAGTCTTGGCATTATTGCTGATATCTGCCTGTTCTTTTGCCTAAGGAATCAATTGACGTCTGGAAGGCCAAGAGACTTACTATCTCCATAAAGTTAAAGTGGGCTAGCGGTAGATCTATTGCCTTACAGCACATGAGACCCGTGTTCAATCCTGACCATGGGTGCTTGTCTGTGTGGAGTTTAGAGGTTGACCCCGTGACCAGCGTGGGTTTACTCCGAGATCTTCGCTTTCCTCCCACACTCCAGGTTTGTAGCTCAATTGGTTTGGTGTAAATGTAAAATTGTTCCCAGTGAGTGTTGGGCAGTGTTAATGTGCGGGGGTCGCTGGTCGGCGCGGACTCGGTGGGCCGAAGGGCTTGCTTGCCACGCTGTATCTCTCTAACTCTCCACCCCCAATGGGGCATCTGCTGCCTTCCACACCCTCACCCTTACGGCTCGACAGCCGAGTTAACTTGAGCACTGAATGACAAGAATCTATTTTACCACAGGGGAAATCATATCCAAGCTAATCCAATCCTTCACTCGGCATTCACAGATGCTACATGTAGAAGATTTATTCAATATCTATCACAAACATGAAACCATGGTGGATTACACAAAAGTGTAAAATCAATAACTCATTTAGGTACAGCAAGTATTATTATTACTTTGAATGGGGCCAAATCGATACATTCTTAAAAAACGAGTGCAAGGAAAATGAGAATGGTTGTCAAAATAGCCTAAAAATAATGGAAATCTATAAATGGAAAACAGAAATATGGTTGAAGTCATCATTCAGGGAACATCGTAGAAATTGTTGGACAACATATGGCAGGATCATGATCTGTTCACCTGGTGTGTATGCTCCATGCATTCCAACAAAGAGTGCATCTGCTACCTTAACTCTGGTGGCCCACGAGCTTCAACCATGAACTTATCGTTCTCTCACAAGGATTCACACAAGGGGTGGTGGGTGTATGGAACGAGCTGCCAGAGGAGGTAGTTGAGGCTGGGACTATCCCATCGTTTAAGAAACAGTTAGACAGGTTTAGTTTTTAGTTTAGTTTAGTTTAGAGATACAGCGAGGCCCACAGGGACCGTGCCAACCAGCGACCCCCTGCACACTAACACTATCCTACACCCTCTAAGGGCAATTGTTTTACATTTATACCAAGCCAATTAAGCTACAAACTCGCACGTCATTGGAGTGTGGGAGGAAACCGAAGATCTCGGAGTAAACCCACGCAGGTCACGGGGAGAACGTACAAGCTCCGTACAGGCAGCACCCCTGGTCGGGATCGAACCCGGGTCTCCGGCGCTGCATTCGCTGTAACTCTAACGCTGCGCCACCGTGCCAGTACATGGAATAGGACAGATTTGGAGGGATATATGCACCACCTTTGACCTGTGTGGACGGTGTCCTGTCAACCACACCCTTTAATCAGCATTGAAAATGCATCTTCACTGGAGTTTATACTCTGGAGTTTAGAATGATGAGAGGGGATCTTACTGAAACATAAAAGATTATTAAGGGTTTGGACCCGCTAGAGGCAGGACACATGTTCCCAATGTTGGGGGAGTCCAGAACCAGGGGCCACAGTTTAAGAATAAGGAGTAAGCCACTTAGAACAGAGACGAGGAAATATTTCTTCACACAAAGAGTTGTAAGTCTGTGGAATTCTCTGCCTCAGAGGGCGGTGGAGGCCAGTTTTCTGGATACTTTCAAGAGAGAGCTAGATAGGGCTCTTAAATATAGTGAAGTCAGGGGATATGGGGAGAAGGCAGGAACGGGGCACTGATTGTGGATGATCAGCCATGATCACATTGAATGGCGGTGCTGGCTCGAAGGGCCGAATGGCCTACTCCTGCGCCTATTGTCTATTGTCAATTCTCCTTTGCTCGTGGTAAGATCAAGTACTCTCCATAAGGACTGTTTATGAGCTATTGAATGTACATTCATTCCAACCAGATCAATCATCAATCAATAAAGGAAAAAGCATTCCCTGATTTATTCCCGGACAAAACATTCCTTGGAGATAAGATGGACATAAAAGACAAGAAGAGCTGGGGTAACTCAGCCAGTCAGGCAGCATTGCTGGAGACCATGGATCGGTGACGTTTCGGGTCGAAGATCTGAAGAAGGTTCCCAACCCAAAACGTCACCTATCCATGTTCTCCGGAGTTGCTGCCTGACTCATTGAGTTACTCCAGCAATTTGTGTCTTTAAAAAAAAGGCAGCATCTGTAGTTCCTTGTGTTTAAGTAGTTAACTTGAAAGATCAGGCAGCAGCTCTGGAGAATATGGACAGTTTCGAGTCAGGACCCTTCTTCAGGGATTTCAGGTGAAGTTTAGGACTAGGAGCCATCATCAACAACTAGAGCAACAATACCTTGGATCCAACTGCAAACTTTTTAAGCAAATCTCTCAGGTTATATTGTACCAGAGATTCCAGTGAGTTTGTCTTTTCAAAATATTGCCACGATTGCTTTCTTACTCAAGTAGAAAGATGGTATTTTAGACAATTGATGCTGTGACTCAGAGCACATCCATCAGTCCCACCACCCCATTTATTTTCCTGCAGATCTCCATGTGTCCTTCAGATGCATCTGAATCTCCTGCCACCCACCTAGAGGCCAACACCGGTGATGCAGCGGTAATGTAGGAGCCATTAATGCTTAAAGGGCCTGTCCCACGAGCATGCGACTGCATGCGTCGAGCGTGACCAAACCGGAAGCGGGGGCCGCGCTGAGGTCGAGTGATCCCGTACGAGTTGACGTTAAGTTCGAGTGAAATCCGCGGGAAGTTTGCGCTAGGCGTACACCGTCAAGATGCTGCGTACGACGTCAAGACGCTGCGCACGCTCGGCCTCAATGCGGCTGCGGGCCGGCAGGCCGTTGCCGCCCGGAATTTTTGGACAGTGTCAGTTTTTCGGAGCCCGCGCAATGTCGGGACCAGCTCCGCACAACTCCATACGGCTCCGGCGATCAAAGTGGGACCGGCCCCGCGAGACCGTACGGCTCAAGGGACCACGTTAGGTCGCGCTTGCCGCATGGAGTCGCATGCTCGTGGGACCGGCCCTTAAGTTAGTCACTGCTAGTATTTTTGTATCTTTTTCCTAAGCTTATGGCTGGGATTATATACGTAGAAGGGGGTGTCTACATTTTAGGAGGTTAACGCAGACTCAGCGATTGGGATTTAAGTCTTGCCTGGAGGGATGGTGAGAAAACAGTTTTTTAACCACCAGACGCCACACTCTTACAAGGAGACACTCTCACACGATTCTATACGACACCGATGGAACAGCTAGCGAGAACGGAAAGTTATGAATTATTTAATTGTTTTGTATTGCCTCAATAAAAGACCAATTAATCAAGAAACAATGACTGGGAGATTAGTTTTTGCTCTCGGCGAGTGTGTAAACTATATCCCCACCACATCCCCGAGTAGTAACGGTAATTAAAAGTTGGTAATTGAAAAGTGTAGAAATTGCCGTTACAAGTGGAGTCGCTGCCTCACAGAGTTAGAGACCCGGATCCTGACTAAGAGTGCTGTCTGTACAGAGTTTGCACGTTCTCCCTCTGACCATGTGGGTTTTCTCCGGGTGCTCAGGTTTCCTCCCACATTCCAAAGATGTACAGGTCCTGGGGGGGGGGGGGGGGGGGGGGATCGCTGGTCAGCGCGGGCTCAGTGTGCTGAGAGGGCCTGTGGCCGTGCTGTATCTCCAAAATCTCAAGGAAAGTCTGAAGAAATATTAGAAGATAGACACAAAAAGCTGGTGTAACTCACCGCGGGTCAGACGGCATCTCTGGAGAAAAGGAATAGGTGACGTTTCGGGTCGAGACCCTAGTTCAGACTGAGAGTCAGGGGAAAGGGAAACGAGAGGTATATAGACAGTGATATAGATAGATAGATATCGAACAGATGAAGGAAAGATATGCAAAAAAGTAACGATGATAAAGGAAGCAAGCCGCTGTCAGCTGTGCGCTGGGTGAGAACGAGTTGCAGACAATGTGACGACTTTGAAGCTTGTACGATGTGGGTGGGGGTGGGATGGAGAGAGAGGGAAAGCAAAGGGTTACTTGTAGTTCGAGAAATCTGCCCAAGCAGAATATGAAATAAATAATATTTACTGTCAAAATTGTGAGGCACATTTTTCAATCACCACTGAAGCAACATTGCTCTCGTGTTGTGATTGCGCACAACATTGTCAATGTTGAGTTTGATTGCGGTGTGCGAATGAAAATACAATCTCCGTCCCAAAGGCCCATTATAGTTTAAGTTAATGATCCATTGAATTTAGCAGCTGCTCACAGCCCATTCAACACATCCAGTAAACATCTGCAGGGTCACATTGTGAAATGTCCTGAACCAGGTCCAGATGTGTTTCTTGTTACTAATAAATCAAACGGAGAATAACACAATGAAAATTGGAAAATTCTATTAATAATTGGATAGGTTTGAAATTCCAGCACTTCAACGTGTCATTTACAACATGAAACAAGGAAGGAGAGGTCTGTAACATTAACGACAAGGAAGTCTAATGTTTACCATTACTCCAGGTATAATGTGGTAGATCACTGTCCTCCTCGGGTATCTGACCCAACCCCACCTAACCTGGCAGACACCGCACCTTCTCCTTCCCCAATTCAGTTGGCCCAACAGCAAACTTTATACCCCTGTCCCACTTAGGAAACCTGAACGGAAACCTCTGGAGATTTTGCGCCCCACCCAAGGTTTCTGTGCGGTTCCCAGAGGTTGCAGGTGGTTGCCGGAAGTTGCAGGTAGTGGAAGCAGGTAGGGAGACTGACAAAAACCTCCAGGAACCTCCGGGAACCGCACGGAAACCTTGGGTGGGGCGCAAAGTCTCCAGAGGTTTCTGTTCAGGTTTCCTAAGTGGGACAGGGGCATTAGTTGGGATAGACACAAAGAGCTGGAGTACACCTAGCGGGTCAGACAGCATCTCTGGAGAAAAAGGAATAGGTGACGTTTTGGGTCGGGCCCCTTCGACCCAAAATGTCACCCATCCTTTTTTCTCCAGAGATGCTGCCTGGCTCGTTGAGGAACTCAGCACTTTGTGAATGTTTTTGGTATACACCAGTATCTACAGCAAATTTAGTTGCCTCAGTTTAAGTTTATTATTTCCACATGTACAGAGGTACAATGGAACGCTTTGTTTTGCATGATATCTAATCACATCAGATAATAATCTACCTAAATGCAATCAAGCCAAACTCAAGTACAATAGGTAGAATGGATGGAATGATACAGAGTGCAGAATATAGCTCTCAGCATTGTAGTGCAACAGTTCCGGAGACAAAGTCCAATGTCTGCTTTGGAGGTGGAGGTGAACAGTATCTTAAATAATTGGTCCATTCAGGTCCATTCAGAAACCTGATAACCGAGGGGAAGATAGACTCAAAATGCTGGAGTAATTCAGCAGGACAGGCAGCATCTCTGGATAGAAAGAATGGGTGGCGTTTCGGTTCGAGACCCTTCTTCAGACCCGAAATGTCACACATTCCTTTTATCCAGTTATGCCTGTTACGCCAGCGTTACTCCAGCATTTTGTGTCTATCTTCGGTGTAAACCTGCATCTGCAGTTCCTTCCTAAACAGAGGGGAGGAAGCTGTTCCCAAGTCTGGCATTTTTAAGCTTCTATACTTTCCTTAGCATGGACAAGAGAACGAAACACTATTAGATTGAGGTGTAGTTATATAATTGCCATGTGCACTGAGGTACAGAGAAAAGCTCTGTTTCACATGCTATCAATTCGGCTCAGATAGTACGATCCATAAATACAATTGAGCCAAACTCAAGTACACAGTAGATAGAGAGAAGGGAAGGGTACAGAGTGCAGAATATAGTTATCAGCTCTATAGTGCACCAGTTCCACAGACAAAGTCCACTATCTGATTCGTATAGATCGACAACACAAAATGTTACATTTTGTCAAGAATGAAAAACTTAGACAATAGGTTGACAAATTAGTAGTAGTGGAATCATAATGGAATAGTATGGAATCATAATCCCATAATGGGATTTTTTTCGGCGACTGTCATAGTCATAACAGGTCGCCGATAAACCGATGACTGGATCCCCCCACGACAATGTCTACAACAACCTATCACCTAGTCGACGTCAAACCACGGCAAGCTACCGACAACCGATGACCCATTGGAACGTCCACCTACGACCACACCAAGACAACCGACGTCCACCCGCGACAAGCTTTGACCCTGTCAGCGACAACTGAAGACAATTCAGTCGCCCGTACCTGTCGCCAGTTGACATAGGTAGTCGCCAATGGAATTCACCGAAGTCAGCGCCAGCAACAACCCACGCCATCCTGGCGACAACCTACGACAGCATCTACATCAGGAGAAGACAAGCTACGCTCATTGGCGTCAAGCCCACTGTCGCTGAAAAGTTTTGAACATTTCAAAATCCAGCGGCGATCAGAAAAATGCTACGATTCTTTGGGCAATTGAGGCGACGACTCACGACCATACAGGCGAAACCCCGGCAACCATGTGGTGACAGCCTAGTCGCCTGTAGTCGCCTAAAGAATCGCCTAAGTGGGACAGGGCCCCATAAGGGTGTCACACTACAAAAAGATACAAGACTGGGGTAAGTTTCATATTGGGCAGCACTGTGGCACGGCTGCTCTCACTGCACCAGAAAACCGGGTTCGATCCAGACCTCGGGTGTTGTCTGCGTGGAGTTTGCACGTCTTCGCTGTGACCGCGTGGGCCTCATCCGGGTGCTCCGGTTTCCTCCCACAAACAAATGATGTGCGGATTTGCAGGTCGGTTGTAAATGGCCCCTAGTGCGTAGAGAGTGGATGAGAAAGTGGGAATAACAGAACCAGTATGAAGAGGTCCGCTGGGGCTCGGTGGGCCAAAGGGCCTGTTTGCATGCTGTATTTCTAAACTAAACAAAAACATGTACCTAACCAATGAATCTGCGTAGTTTTTAATGCTAGCTGCACACAATTTTCCGTGGCTGCATTATTGTTCAGGGGTGTCGTACGAACTTTAAAGAAATATTTCCCCACAATAGTCACGAAGCATTGCGGTGTGGGCTTACACGAGTAGCACATAACTGACACCTTCAAAACCCTCAGGGCTTGTTCTACTTACATCTTCGTGGCAAGCTTTGCTTTGCTCGGCTGCCTGTGGGATTTAAAACGAACGCTCCAGAGACTTTCCCCGACTTGATCACGATTCTGTTTATTTCCTCGGATTTTGCCTTGGCATTCTCGGAGAGAATTCCTGACTTGGGAGTGGGGATAAGTGGGGCACGCGATGCACCTTCCCGATCTTGAATGAGGAGCCACGTTAATCAGCTTTAGTTTAGTTTGTTGTCACGTGTACCGAGGTACAGCGGAAAGCTTTTGTTGCGTGCTAACCACCAAATAAATAAACATTTAATTATTTAAATCAACACACGATAGATAAGCAGATGAATAAATAAATAAATAAATAAATACACGAAGAGATTGATAATAGATAAATAAATAGATATATAGATAAACAAATAAATAAATGGGTGGCTGGATAAATAAATAATTGATAAATAAACAAATGGATCAATGGATAGATCAGGTGGATGCATCTCCTGAGTCTCTTGCCCGGAGTAGGTGAATCGAGGACCAGGGGATGTAGGTTTAGCGTGAAAGGGGAAAAGATTTAATAGGGGTAACTTTTTCACACCAAGGGTGGTGGGTGTATGGAACGAGCTGCCAGAGGAGGTAGTTGAGGCTGGGACTATCCCAACGTTTAAGAAACATTTAGACAGGTCCATGGTAGACAAAAGTGCTGGAGAAACTCAGCGGGTGCAGCGGCATCTAAGGAGCGAAGGAAATAGGCAACGTTTCGTCCCGAAACGTTGCCTATTTCCTTCGCTCCTTAGATGCCGCTGCACCCGCTGAGTTTCTCCAGCACTTTTGTCTACCTTCGATTTTCCAGCATCTGCAGTTCCTTCTTAGACAGGTACATGGGCCAAACGCGGGCAGATGGGGCCAGTGTAGCTGGGGCATGTTGGTCGGCATGCTTCATTTTGCATGTTGCATAGGGGCATGTTGGCCGGCAAGGGCAAGTTGGGCCAGTGGGCCTGTTCCAATGAGTCAATGACTCTAAATAGAAAAACAAGTAGTTAGAACAATTAATTGATTAATTAATTAATTTGATGGCTCATTATTAAGAAGATACTGCAGCGTGGGGCACCACTATCTGTCCAACAATTACACCAGCAATTTCTGCCAACCCTGTAATGACACTTTTAAAATAACTCCCCCCTTGAGAAAATACCCAGAAATAGCTTTAATAGAGCCACTTTGATGGGATAAATAAGGTCATTCTGTTCGATACCTCAAGACATTCTCCTCATCTCCGAGGAAGTGATGAAATGCGTTCATGTGTCGGCATAAAAGGCTAGCGTCCAATTTATCATTGGTTAAAGATGTGAGGAATTAAGTTATTACTAAGTCTAAACGTTGGCAAACTACACAAAGCGCAGACGCAGAATGTTCAGGTTCTGCCCCATTACACAGTGCAGACTGTCCACAAAGCATTCTGAGCATGTTACAAAATATTGCAACACGCACAACCCAACCACATCCTGTATCTCTACTCAGGCTGCACATTCTCACAGCAACAGTAGATACATAGGAGATAATTATCAGCAATATTTAACTGTTCGAAACGACGACTTAGAGCAAATCTAACAGCCCTGAAAAAAACCCATCGATGTTTTTCCCCCAAAGTCAACAGTATAAAAATAATTAAAACTCTGAGAATGCTGAACAAATCTCCCCAACGATGACGATAATAATATTGAAAACTCTTTAATAAAAGAAAGACATGTGTTCACGCACAAGGTAAATTGTAGTTTAGTTTAGTTTAGAAACAGGCTCTTCGGCCCACCGAGTCCGCATCGACCAGCAATCCCCGCACACTAACACTAGCCTGTCCAATCCCTTAGGAATTTCATAGGTTAAAGAAACATATAAGATATCCTCTCATCCTTCTAAATTCCAGTGAATTTAAGCCCAGTGAAACCATTCTTTCATCATATGACAGTCCCGCCATCCCAGGAATTAACCTCATGAACCTACGCTGCACTCCCTCAACAGCAAGAATGTCCTTCCTCAAATTGGGAGACCAAAACTGCACACAATACTCCAGGTGCAGTCTCACCAGGGCCCTGTACAACTGCAGTAGGACTTCCATGCTCCTATACTCAAATCCTCTCGCTATGAAGGACAACAGGCCATTAGCTTTCTTCACTGCTTTGCTGTACCTGCATGCTTACTTTCAGTGACTGATGTACAAGGATACCCAGGTCTTGGAGATCCTTGCAGGGCAAGTTTGATTTTACCCAGAGGTTATTGAGGTCCATGAACGTGCTGCTGTGGGTGGTGGTGGAGGCAGGTATGATTGTGGTGTTCGAGGGTTTTTTGGATAGGCACACGGATATGCAGGGAATAGCGGGATATGGATTAAGTGCCGGTAGATACGAGTTGGTCTTGGCTTTATGTTCAGCACAGAAGTTGTGGGCCAAAGGGCCTTTTCCTGTGCTGTACTGTTCCTGGTTACATGATCAAGTGGGTGTGGAATTGCATACGTGTGCTATTAAGCTTCCAAAATGTTGCAGTATTAAAAGACAGAAGATGAAATCAACATGTAGTTTAGTTTTAGTTTAGAGACACAGCACTGAAATAGGCCCTTCGGCCCATCGAGTCCATGCCGACCAGTGATCCCCGCACATTAACACTATCCGACACACACTAGGGACAATTTATATATATTTTTTTTATACCAAGCCAATTAACCTACAAACCTGTACGTCTTTGGAGTGTGGGAGAAAAGCGAAGATCTCGGAGAAAACCCACGCTGGTCATGGGGTCAACTTAGAAACTCCATACAGACAAGTACCCATAGTCAGGATTGAACCCTGGTCTCAGGCGCTGCAAGGCAATAGCTCTACCGCTACGCCACTTTAACCTTATGGAGATTGTAAGCCACGGGAAGAACGTACAAACTCCATACAGACAGCACCCGTAGTCGGGATGGAGCCCGGGTCTCTGGTGCTGCAAGCTCTGTAAGGTAGCAACTCTACCGCTGCGCCACCGTGGAGCCTAGTGTATTCGCTACTTTTGTCACGCAACTGAGCAAGAATTTCCACCCAATTTCCTTTCGAGGCTTCTTACACTTCAACACTATTCCCTTTCTCGATGTCAGTAATGACAGATTAAATGCCCCAAACTAACATCATTACATTTGAGAAGAATTACTTTTCATATACTGTAGATACTGGGATTAATTAATGTGCAAGCAGTCAACAAGTGAAAGACTAATATTGTACTTGTATCATTTTCTTTTCTACTTGCCTTCTGCTTCTCGGATTCATTCTTAAACAAGCACACACTTGGGGCAGCGATGGCATTGCAATTTGTTGGCCACCTTGCCAATGCACATTCTCCCACGATTTAAGGGGCTGTCCCATTTTGGCGATTTTTTTGGCAACTGTCACAGTCATAGCAGATCGCTGAAAAAGTGGCGACTGGATCCCCCCCCCCCCCCCACGACAATGTCTACAACAACCTACCATCTAGTCGACATTAAGCTATGGCAAGCTACTGACACTTTCCCCGACTTGATCACGATTCTGTTTATTTCCTCGGATTTTGCCTTGGCATTCTCGGGAGAATTCCTGACTTGGGAGTGGGGATAAGTGGGGCACGCGATGCACCTTCCCGATCTTGAATGAGGAGCCACGTTAATCAGCTTTAGTTTAGTTTGTTGTCACGTGTACCGAGGTACAGTGGAAAGCTTTTGTTGCGTGCTAACCACGAAATAAATAAACATTTAATTATTTAAATCAACACACGATAGATAAGCAGATAAATAAATAAATAAACAAAGAAATTGATAATAGATAAATAAATATATAGATCAACAGTCGCCTAAAAGATTTAAACCTTTCAAAATCCAGCGGCCACCAGAAAAACGTTACGACTCTTTAGGCGACTTGAGAAGACGACCCTCACGACCACACAGGTGTCACGCCGCGACCATGTGGTGACAGCTTGGTCGCTTGTAGTCGCCGAAAAAATCACCTAAGTGGGACAGGGGCTTCAGGCATTTTAGGCTCTGTATCTCCTCACTGTTCCTCAACCATTGTCGAATCTTACACGAATCTTACACTTACTCTGATGCATACGTATGTTCTGCGGAGTAAAAATGTAGAAGCAAGGAGTTGCAGCTGATCATGTAACAAGGAACAGTGCAGCACAGTTTGAAAAAAGGATGTTGCCTGACCCGCTGAGTTACTCCAGCACTTTGTGTCATTTTGTACATAATCACTGAGTTAACTCCAGCACCTCTGGAGAAAAGGAATAGGTGGTGTTTCAGGTTCGGACTCCTGTTCAGACTGAGAGTCAGGGGAGAGGGAAACTAAGGGCAAGGAAATGAATCAGAGCTGGTATGGATGATCAAGGATAGGCAGAGACCACAAGGATCCATAAACACTGACTATGCCAATGACACCTAGATCCTGAAACATATAAAACAAAACTATAACGATGGTGCCAGGCGGTTGCTAAGTGGACAGTGATGGCTGTGATCAGATGTGGTCAGGATGGCACGGTGGCGCAGCGGTAGAGTTGCCGCCTTCCAGCGCCAGAGACCCGGGTTTGATCCTGACCACAGGTGCTGTCTGTACAGAGTTTGTACATTTTCCCTGTGGGTTTTCCCCGGGTGCTCCCGTTTCCTACCACACTGCAAAGATGGCCAGGTTTGTAGGGTGAATTGGCTTGGTATAAATTGTAAATTGCCCCTAGTGTGTGTAGGATAGAGTAATGCCCCTGTCCTACTTAGGAAACCTGAACGGAAACCTCTGGAGACTTTGCGCCCCTCCCAAGGTTTCCGTGCGGTCCCCGAAGGTTCCCGGAGGTTTTTGTCAGTCTCCCGACCTGCTTCCACTACCTGCAACCTCCGGGAACCGCACGGAAACCTTGGGCGGGGCGCAAAGTCTCCAGAGGTTTCCATTCAGGTTTCCTAAGTGGGACAGGGGCATTAGTGTGTGGGGTAAATGCTGGTTGGCGTGGACTTGATTGGCCGAAGGGCCTGTTTCCATGCTGTATCTCTAAAGCCTGAAGATGCATTTTGTGCTGGTGAACTTTGCTGGTTTGTGTCTCTTTGTGGCTTTGCCCTATCCCAAGACAGAGGAGTACAGGAACCACCGTAAAACAGAGCAGCCGGGACAATCAAGCTCTCAGCTCCGAGAAAGGTCAAAGCAGTGCTGTCCTTTACCTGTCCTTCAACTCGCTTTATGTGCAGGTTTATCACAGACGCTGGAAATATTTCTTATCGCAGGTGGTGATTCATCAACTGAAACCGATGTGAAGGCAGGATGACAGAGACCAGGTTGGGTCAAGTGAACAAGTGGCCCTATTCATCACAACTGACCTTATGATTTTGTGCGCTGCGATGCACAATGCCTAGAGTTTGATTGGGTCTCTCAAAATATGGCAGCATTCAGCATTAACCATGATGGCACGTGGCAACCACCCTGA